>NC_135582.1:27962303-28264928 GCF_965152235.1 Eretmochelys imbricata
TCTGCACAGTGCTAAGATGGTGGGAGAGCTTCTCCTGCCGACACAGCTTCTGCCCCTCGCAGGGTTGTGCTGACAGGAGAGCCCTCTCCCATCGGCACCGAGTGTCTTCACCGCACGCACTGCAGCGGCACACCTATACTGGTCCTGCGGCACCGCTGCAGTGCTGCCCAGGCAGCCGTGCCCTAAGAGCGAAGATGAAGAAGAAAGGCATAGAAATACCCTGCACGACAGCAATGAGTGCTGGGTTTGGTATAAAAACATCCATCCTTTTCCCCAAGCGTGCCCTGAATGGAGGAAAGAAAGAAGGTCATTCCATTTTGAAGTTTATTGGAAATTCCCCAGCCTCCACAGGGAAGAAACCCAGATCCAGCACAGGGAGTTCGGTTGCATGAGAGCTGGGAAGCTTTTTCACAGTGCAAAAGCTCAAATCACTAGTGCAGAGCTGAGGTCTTTTGCCTTTCTATTTTGGACATGTGTAACTGAACAAGTTGACCTGATGGACAGACCAATACATATGGCCCTTCAGGTTTTTAATAGCCCAGGAGGCAATTTGCAATCAGAAATGTGCACCACAGATCTCATTATATAACAGAACACTTCTACAAGTAACTTTAAATTAATATTCCACACTTGAAACCAAAACTAATTTCATCCTCAAATCCATACCCAGGTCAGCTCAGACAGAAATTGATTTTTAATGAATCTGCATTCTAAGTAAAAGGGAATGAACTCTCAGTGAGGATTGAGATTTATTCCTCAAACAGTATTGAGATGAAGAAGTGGGATAAAAGCATTTCTGTGCTTGCTTCCAGCATCAATACTTTCATTCTAATCTATATTATTTGTAAATGTCTCATGGGGAAGCAATTCATTTTGTCCCGATTTATTTCTCTCTCCCTCTCATTCTTTCCTTTTTTTTGACTAGCGCATTTGAACACAAGATTGGCTGGAAAAAAACAAAACATAAAAAGATATATGGTGCCTTGAGTCTAAACATAGGAATCTCACTGACATCATTTTAAAATCAGCATGGAGATGGAGTGACAGATACAGCATGCACCATAGTGGGATTTGGATGCACAGGCAGTCTTTATTTTATATATTGCCATTTGTTCATTTCCCCCAGCTCCTTTTCTGCTCTATCAAAAGATGAGAGAAAGTATCAGTGATGATGTCTGCGGGGTACATACATCACTAGCATTCCAGTAAGCCTTCTTCGCCCTGATGAGGATAGGCGTGTCAGAGACAGTTGTGTACTTGTGCTTCATCTTCTCATATTGGACTTTGTACTTTTTCTAAGATCAGATGGCAGGAGGGAAAAGAACAAAAATATAATTAGTTACAAAGATATTTGCCCAGCTGATTTTGTGTTAACACCCAGGGAAGCTACATTTAGTACACTTTGTTGACAGTCATTACTGCAAGATACTAAGTGCATTCAACTTCCACTGAAGTCAATGGGAGTTGAAGTTGCTCAGCAGCTTCTGAAAGTTGCTCAGCACCGTGTAGAACCAGGTCCTAATCAATCTGCTCTGCATGATGCCTTACAGAAGGGTGGACAACATTTTCTATTTGGGGGTAGGGGCTAGCGTTAAAAATCATAGTTGTTGATCATCACTTTAATGAGTAGTTTTGTACCATGACAACATTTGTCCACTTTTAATAAACACAAAAACCAGCTTCTGTTCCAAACTCAGTGTTTCCTGTATTTATTAATGTAGCCCTTAAAGGGTTTATTTTATTTTATTGGGGGGGAGGGGCAATGCTAATGCTACGTCTATGGCTTCATAAGTCTGAATATTACAGACATGCATTTAGAAGCAGATGATTTTTCTCTTTTACAAAACATTTCTATGTGTTAGAATTATATATTAAATGAAAAACTACCCAGGGATCATACAAGGAAATGTAATACTTAAGAATCAGAAGATTTAAAATAAAATAAAGGTGTATTCTGTTACCCCTACACATACCACCCCAGTAATGTTAGAATTGGAACCTTCACATAGCATAGCTGTGCTGAAGATGGGAGCAGGTATCTTACCTCACTGACCATGTCCTTCACGTGTTTTGCAAGCATTAAGGCTGGAGTCTGATCACCAACATGGTGATGGGGTCTCTCTTTGGTGGCTAGCTCTACATACAAGTACTGTGACAAGGAAAGAAAAACAGAATGTTAGAAACATATTTTCTGAACAAACTTTATCTTGGGACCCCTACAAAATGACTGTGTGCTGAAAATGCGTACGCACACACACTCATCGTGAAAATGTAATCTACTCATTCATCTTCTAGGTCCTCCCTCACCTCACCCTTCTTCTATCTCAATACTCTGGCTACTCCACAAATGCCAGCAAAATATTTACAAATCAAAATCCCAAATGAGCGTAATAGCAGTGACCTTCACGTGGCCCTTATCAAGAGCTTTTATTCTGGGCCATCTTTAAAAAACATTACTGATTATTTACAGGATCAGGGTTTCACCTTTAGGAACTAGAAAAACTACAGGGAACATACCCTGGTGTAAATTAATAACACCTATGGCAGCTGCACTAATTAAAAGCAAGTTTCTGGCTTTGACAACCCCATGCAGCACTAAGGGAGAAGGAACTCTTTGTACCCTCTGCCTGTGTTTACACACACACACACACACACACACACACACACTAGACCTACATGTTTATCTAAACTGTACATGCAGGTTTTTCACATCACTTGGCAGACTGCACATCAATTAAAAAATGTCATCATTTTACCTGGCTAATGAGCCCATTAATAAAGACAGATTTTACTGGCTACCTTGGATTTTAGAGAATTTGAATGGAATTGTATTGGGGTTTAATAAAGATTTCTGCTACTTCAGATGAACAGAACTGGACATGTTCGTTAAAGAAACATCATGAACTTGAGAATCATGTTGTCATTTGAAAATGTGTATTAATCATTACAAGCCATCCCTAAGATTTCTAGGTTGACTTGAGAAGGGTTGTGGGGAGCACTGTAGTAAGATGGATTCAACAATCAACACAGATTCCCAGCCCCTTTTCTATTAAGGAAGGATTTTTACCTGACTCTGTATTTTCTGTCCTTTCTTGGCTCGTAAGAAATCTGGTGTATCAAGGATCGACGTGAATTTTGTCTTTTGCTTCTTGCCTGCAGCTCTGTAAACCACCTAGAAGGAGACAAAGCCTGGCAGTTATTTCCTTTGTTACAAATGTTCAATTAGCATTTAGTTAATCAAAGCTGGGAAAGGATAAGGTTTAAAATACATCAGGAAAGCCAGCGAGATGATCTGAGCTTCTTTTGATCACTGCCGACCTGAACAGATAAAATAATGCAATACTTACCTCACTCAAATGTGTCTTCAGCTCCTGAACTTTCCTGTATTCGGGAGTGTCCAGAACCACACTGTATTTATCCCGCATCTTCTTTGCCGTATTGGTGTAGACGTAATTAGACTGAAAAGGTAATAAACATGACGTATATGGAAGCTGCAGTATTCTCAGCAGTGTACAGAAAATGTACAGGGGAGCCTAACCTGGGTAACCCATGATACAACGGCATCACACTCTATTGCTAAAACTTTGAATCAGTTGTCTAGCAGCACGGCATGAAACACTCTGAATTCCTTAATCATTCTGATGTAGCACCTACCACAGATCATCTTGACAACTGCGCATCAGTAAATAATGAATCAATGTTAAATTATGTGTCAGGAAAAAGAACATACCCAAAGCTCCCGCAAATGACGAGCACGGACCATATCAGGAGTATCATATAGGAAGCAACCCAGGCCCCTCAACCACTGTAGATCCTCTTTGTATTTATTCTGTGAAGCAATCATAATAACAGAAAATTAAAAGTTGATCCTTTTGGAAAAAAGTGAATAATCAAACAATCACATTATTTTAGCTTGTACATAATTTAAATGTCAAGTCAAATTCTTCTCCCATTGACATTTGCACATGTGTGATTAGGAAGAGAGTTTGGCCCATCACATTCAAAGGCAAGGTATATTTGCTTACATCACTTGTGATATCTCCAACGTAGCGGCAATGCATCACTTGTGGGGTGTATGGCAAGGATATCAAGTGTCCCTGCATCTTAAAGAAATCTGCCTTGTAGATCAGCTGAAAGACAAAGGGAAAATATTACACATATTTAATCACGCTGAATATACCAAGCATCTCCTTTTTATAAAATGGAAAAATGAGACATACATCACTGATAGCTTCCTGTGTGGCTTTGACTTGGCGAATTTCTGGTGTGTCAGGGGTGGTATGAATCTTGTCCTTATTTTTGTGGTATATCTCCCTATACAGCCTCTGCACCAAAGGAGAGAGTATTCCATGTGTTAAAACAGAACTCTTAAAAGAAAGCCATACAGCATCCGGGTTAGCAGAAAATAAATAGCTATTGCTCTGTTAACCCCAGACTTCCTTCTACTTCCATGCACTAGACAGTACAGAAGGACAGGAGAAGATGGAACCACTTTACTAGAAAGGTTTGGTTCTTATACGGTGAAGACACTTCACAACAACTATTCTATTAACATCTTGGAAACGTGTTACAGAGAATCTAAGGCCCAGATCATGGAAACACTTGTGCATATGCTTAATTTAAGCACATGTTAAAATCAATGGTTAAGAAAGCGTGTGGGTTTTTTTGCAAGCTTTGGGCCAAAAAATGTTGAAAATATGGATCTCACTAGCACAGAGACTTACCACTTTCTCAACAGCTTTTATTAAACAGCAGCTAGATTGTTTTATGAAATTATGTTGTAATGTATTTTATTATACACCAGCAATATCAAATAATGATGCATTAATACAAAAATATATAATTAACATTTACAGTACCTCATTAAGAACTTTATTCACTTTCTTTATATACTCAAAGCCAACAGCTTTGGGTCCAAGAGTGTAGCCTTTAGCCTTGATGTGCTCATAGGCTTCTTTGTATTTAAGCTGTAAAATTAAAAAAGAAGTTTTAAAATAAAAGGGTGTAAGAACAATCATATATGATGTTGGCTTGTGACGGCATCTGTAATAAATGCCTGCTTATCTACTACTATTTACAGCCAATATAAATAAAGGACTACATTCAGGGTTGGCGCTTCTGTACAGCACAAAGCCAGACTTTGAAAGGTATTCAGATGAGAGTAGGTGCCTAGGCACGTCTGAAAAGCCTACTAGGCATCTATATGCATTTGTAAGCACCTAAATACCTTTAAAAATCTTTATGGGTAGGTGGTGTATTGAGGACTCCAAAGGATGTTCAGATTCAGCTATCTCTGTGAGAGCTTCTGCCAGAAGGGTACCCCGGCACAAATCAAAGCCATGCTCTCCCACCAGATCATCCTGATTATCCTGCCCTTCCTCAGGGGGTTAATTTTTCCTGGGGCAAGGTGGCTCCCACTGACATAGGGTTAAATCAAGCCCAAAATGTGACCCTTATGAATCCTGAACTATGGAAAATAAGCCACAAATCTTTAATGGATACATATCATGCTAACTTTGAGAGATATCATGGCACATTTGAATTCTGTGGCTCAAAATGATGTAGCAGAAACTAACCTTTAGGGAGCTATTTCTGTTGAGATTAGTGATTTTGTTTCACTTCTCATGCATTTGATAAGGTATAAATATCAGAGGGAAATTTATGTCATGATAGCAAAATATTCAGATCTCTGTACAGTTCATCAGCTTTTACATATACTCAGGGCAAACATAATCGGCTGCATAGCTGAATAGCAACTTCCATATAGGAATATTGTATGTTCACATCGGATGCCTAGAGATAACCAATATTCTCTTGCAAATCATACCTTAAAACAACTTAGTATATTACTTACATCGCTGCCTATGTATTGGACATGTTTAGCAAGCTTAAAACCTGGAGTATCTGGTGGGAGTTTGTATCCAGTGGGGAGGGCATGTAAACCAGCCCCTCGGTACAGATTCTGCAGGAAAAGTAAAAGAGTTACAATTACATAAAATATGTGAGGAAGTTTGTTGGTATTGCATAGCAAGTATCTTCTTTGCAATGGGCCAAAGCCTCCCCTGATTTAACTCCACTGAGGTCATCTGAGGCATACAGATAATAGAGATACATCAGATATCCTTGTACATTCACAGAGATTTTTTAGTTTAATTTTAGAGCAATACAGTACAGTCTAGCCAGGATGGGCCAGAGGAAAAGCCGAAATCATCACATAGGCTGGGTTTTGGATATAAGGAAGAGGTGCAGAGAAAATGAACTCTCTGTCTCTAAACCCAGAATGCACTGGAGAAATGCTGGGTGGGTCTTGGACAGATGGCTTTGAACAGACTGTATTCTGGATCTCCAGTCTTGGAGTGCAGCAAAGAGAACAACAGCCTCACAGATTGGATTGCTGGCTCTGAAAGGTTTGCATTCTGACCTGGCATCTTCACTGAGAACAATCATAGAGGACATAACCAGTTATAATGGGGAGAATTCCCTGGAGTTTTGTAAACTGGAAATATACACTCACAGCTCCCAACGGAGTTGAACAAGCATATGTGACACGCAACAGCAGAAGTTGGCCATTATTCTGTAGTATCCTATTAGAAATGAAAACTGGATACTTACTTCACTCTGTATATTATGAGCATGCTTTGCCCGCACCAAGTCCACGGTTTTATCTGTGGGGGTCATTTTGCCTCTAATATTATGCACATATGCATGGCGATAGACAGCCTAGGAAATAAGAAAAACCAATTAGCCTATTGATACCATTTCGTGATATGTGTTTGTCTAACCCAGCGGTAATCAAAGTAGGTCACGACCCTGTTTTAATGGGGTCGCCAAGCCCCGGTGCCCGAGGGCTTCAAGTTATAGGCTCCCTCCTGGGGTCGTATAGTAATATTTGCTGTCAGAAGGGGATCTCAGTACAATGAAGTTTGAGAATTCCTGGTCTAACTTATTGTGGGTCAATTAGTATTTGCAGGCTTAACAGGACCATCTTTTGAAATATATGGAAGGAAAAAGCTTCACATTCAGGGTATGTCCATGTAGAACATGCTTGCCATGCTGCTGAAACCAGCTGTTGCCTAATATTCTATTGATGGTATAGCAAAGGGTGGTCGTGGACCAGCATGAAGTGATTCCAACATGTCATTAAATGTTACATTATTGGAATTATTGAGACATGATACATATCATATAGGGATGAAATGTGGTATAAATACTTACATCGCTCAGATTCTTGCCACTAATGACATTCTGGACATAATAAGGAGTGTCAGTGATCATGGTGTAATCATTCTTCATTGTCTCTGCCTTAGATTTGTACTTAATCTGCAGAGAGAAAGAAAACAATTTGATTTTTGTAAGTCTGGTTGTTTAATTAAACAACTTGCCTATGCACAATATTAGTAATTCAATAAAGTAAATTATATTTAAGCAAAAAGAAAAGAAAAAAGTACTCAGGTGAGACATTTTACCAGATAAAAACAGTCATAGCACTGCACTCGGGGAACTTTAGAATACTTCAATAACACAACATTAGAATACTTCAATAATACTTCAATAACATAACTATTCTGTCATTAATTATTTGTATGTACCATATAAAACCATGAGCCCCAAAAATTCTAAATAAAAACTCTTGAGGAGATGTGTTCTTTGTAATCAAAACCATTATCTACAACTACTTCAACTGCTTAATCCTCAGCTAATAATCAGTAAGAAAACTTTGCCTTCAAAAAAAATTGATTAATCAAATCAATGACATATTATTTCTAGATTGTATGAATTTTCATTCAGTGCTGCTGTACAGAATACACAGCACAGTGGCCCTGTCACAGCTTCCAGGGAGCCCCGAGATAAGTGCTACCCAGAGCCTACACCTCTCACCCCTTCTTGCACCCCAGCCCTGCCCCGAGCCCCCTCCCACACCCAAACTTCCTCCTAGAGCCCACACCCCAACTCCCTGCCCCAGCCCGGAGCCCTCTCCCACATCCAATCAGTGGCCCTGATTCAGTAAAGCATTCCCTTTACAGGAGAGCATCTCAGCATGTATATCCCACTAATGTCAATGAGGGTTAAGCACTTTTCTGAATAGGCATGGACTTAAACAAATGCTTAAGTGCTTTCCTGTGTGTGGAGGCGGGGGCGGGGGAGGCACTATGTGACAACACCTAATTATTGCAAATCAATAAAATTTAAAGAACTCAACCTGAACATTTCAGTGTAAGGAGGAAATGCAATGCCCTTCCAGGCTTTGTCCCCATGGTATTTTAAAGAGTGAGACTAGATGTGAAGCAAACTGAAAAGCGGAACCAAACTAGAGACAGTTCAAACTTACATCACTGCGAAGATCATATGCGTGTTTGGCATGCAGAATTTCAGGAGTATCCCAAACAAAGCAGCCAATGCCTTTCAACCAGTTGAGGTCATCCTTGTATACAATCTAAAGTATTACAGAAAACAAGGAAGTGTTTGAGAATTTCACTACAGCTTAATCCCTTAGCTACATATTAACCCTAGATGGCAGCTTTCAATAGTAAATATCTTTTCCAATATTCTGAAACTAATTTGCCTGGATCCTGGCACAACAAGCGCTATTGGTTCTTTCAGCTTTTAACTGAACTGCAGGTGCAGGGTGAGGGAGTCTACACAATTAGAAGTAGTTTGACGGGAAGGCTTTCAGCTAACCTGTATTTTGCATAATGATGCATTGTTGCCGAAATGAGTTATACACAGGGCATTTCAAAATCCAGGGAATTTTGCCAAATACAAATGATTAGTGTCTCTCTCAGATTCTGGGCATTTTTTTTTTCAAAATCTGAGTGTTTTTTTTTAAAGGAAATACAACCCAAACATACTGTAAAAAAATCTAAGCAACTGTGTGAAAATTTGTATTTTCTGAAACTAAGCAGAAAACACAAATCTTCAGAGAGATCATAAACCTGTGCTAATGCAAGGAATTCTCACAGTCCCTGTTTCCAGCTGCTATACTTATCAGTATGAAAGACAGTAATAAAAAGAAAGAAGTACTGAAAAAAGACTGCAATTCTGAACTTTGTTGGTGTGTGTATCTATTCTGTGGATGAAATTCACTTTACCTGCATATAGACAGAGTAACTGAGCTGCATCCATCTACTGCCTATAAATAACACTTGCATGTTCTACTGCGGCCACTGGATTTGCAGAAACACAGATGCTATGGCCCTTCCTCTGGCCTGCCCCTATATTGGAGCAATCATGGAGAGCCTTTTGCCGCATGGGTCAACCCATCCGGGGCATCCAAATTTCCAGAGTACTTAGCACTATTGATTAATTACTCTGGGTAATTTATAAACATAACATAAGAAGGAGTTTGGAGAACTGTCTGATCACTAGACTTGCAGTGCTATGGTCTGATGTTTATACCGGGGAGAAACCAGATTGTACCTGTTCAGCTTGATCTAAGCTAAACACCTGTGGAATAAGCAATATTTTTAAACAGTCTTGGACAGCTGTTATGTGTGGACATAAAACAATGCACAAATATTGCAAACTCAAGACATTCCAACATTTTTTCTGCAACACAATTTCACCTACTACAGACAGAAGCTAACAATAGAAATCTTTTTGAAAGTTGAACAGTGACATAATATAATTTGTAGGCTTACTTCACTGAGCTGGTCAGTGACTTTTCGAACATGAGCGTTGATCTGAAGGTCTGGTAGGCAGGTCCACTCATGGAGATGTAGGCGATAATCAATTTCACTGACTTTTTTCTGTGTGGCCCTAGCAGCTACAATGTCTACCATGTCTGGAAGAATGTGGATTTTGGCCTTGTTCTTTTCATAGACTTCTTTGTACAGACGCTGTGAAATTAAAATATTATGTTAATAATGGGAGAAAAGAGTGACACATCATTTTAAATTGTTGATTTTCTTATGCAACAGAAGTTAGAACAAGCACTTTCATGTTATAAGTAGGGTCCTTAACATGGTAGTTTTTGTAGGGTAGACCCTGTTCTACAGATACACTACCAAAGGCTGTAGCAGAACAAACAAAAACATATTTCTATACATATTGGAGATAGTTTAGTAAATATCAATAGTTGCCACACACATATTTAAATCTGAAATCTTGATTAATGTATGTGGTTGCTTGGACTATCAGGAGAACTGAAATTTTAAAAAAGATCCTTACATCAATGTTAAGCTTGCCAACTCTAAGGCATCTTGCTGTGTTGGGATCATCTTCAACGCTTCTGGGTAGAGTGTAAAGTGCTTTAAATTTATCATATTCTTCCCGATACTTGACCTAAGCAGAGACAAGGAGATAAAATGACTTCCTCCAGTAAGACGACTACATTTTTAGAGCCAAATTCACTGGTGACTGAAGTGGGCACAACTCCTTTGAAGTCAGTGGAGACTGAAAGCAGTTCAGGGCAGGGTCTTGTTTTCTGTTTTGTTAGGTGTACCTATGATGTCATATAGATAACGACTACTTCCAGAGGAATTTTGTAAAATAGCAGGAATAAATGAATTGATAAATTTATTGTAAGAAAATAATTCCAGCTCTCTATATTTACAGAGGTCAATATAAAAATGTTCAGGAAGGGAACTATCTTTTATGGGTCTCAGTTCAGCAAAGCAGCTAAGCATGTGCATGAATCCATCCATATTCAGCACATGTGTAACTTCAAGCACATGTTTAAGTACTTTGTTGCATAGGATGGACTGCTGAATGAGGCCCATCTAGCATGCGTCTTGTATAGTGATTGTCAGGAAGAGCTTTCCAACAGTACCGCAAAATGTGAATTTTGCTCATCAAAAGATGAATCACAGAACTATGTCTTTAGTTCAACCTGTGTGGTTAAATCCACCAAATGTAACAGTATCTCAAATTCAAATCTAGCCAGAGGTTTAGATCCTGTTGTCTTACATCTAAAAATTGGAAGTATAAAAAGCAAAGAAGTTGCTGAAAGCAAACTTTGGCTAGGGATATAAGTCACCAATCTTTTATTGAAGTATTTGGTAGAAAGATTGAGAAGGGTGTTGTTTCAAGCAAGAACCAGTTTGTGGTCAATAGATAATAAGGCTGCCAGGGAAGAAGAAATTAGTTGCATGAATAACTGTGTACCTACTCATAGACACACATTTGAAATAAAAATAAATAGTAATATTAAATTTTTGTACAGCTGTACTATGTAAATACAAAGCAGAAAAGGGCTTTATTGCTAGCATTAATGAGCTGCAAAGATAGAGAAGCTTAAAACATGATGTTCACTTACAATACTAGCATTATGCTTCAGTTCTTTGGCACGAGACAGAGAGACGGAATCAGAGGATATTTTGTAACCAGTGGCTTTCACTTTATCCCAGGCTTCCTTGTACAGGTTCTGAGTGGGGATACAAAGATCTCTGAATATGGTTTTCAAAACTCTTACGTAATACACAGTATAGGAAAGCATTCAAAATCCTTTGTATCTTAACTTAGACCTCGGCAGACCTCTGAACTCTTACTCAAGCCCAGTAGACTGAATGCTGGTTCAGAATAATCACCCACCAGGCTCAAAAGCTCATTCCATGAGTGACAAAAGCCACTGTTCATCCACTGGGGCCCAGTCTCCTGCAAGAATTGGTCCCCAATTGTACTTTGATACAGGGAATCAGCTTATCAATACACTGTATTTTGCCTAGCATCTGGAACTAAGGAGTTTGCAAAAATAAAATAAATCCCATCACACTAGCTCCTTGAAAGAAACAAAAGAGTTAAAAACACTCACATTGCTAAAAAGATGTTTCAGATTTTGGGTTCTTTCGTGATCCACTGTTTCCACCACAGTTGTATATTTGTCCTTAATTTGGTGATAATTTTCTTTATATTTCACCTTTAAGAAAGATATAGTGATTAATTCACTGTGTTTTAACTATCTGTGGGAATGGGGGAAAGCTTCTGGGTGGAAAAAGGGGAATGACTCACCTCACTAGCATGGATGCCGCTCTGGACCGCAGTCACATAAAGCGGTGTATCGGTAACGGCACTGTAGTTCTGCAAATTCTCTTTTCCTGCAGCTGTGTATTTCAGCTAAGAAAACACAAACAAAAAGTGTTCTGAGACTACCTAGACCTGCTTCCCTAGCAACTTCATCATGTTTTCCAGGTCCATCAGCCATCTATTCCCTTTGTTAAAATAGGCCTCTATGCTGTGTATTATAATGTTTATTCCGAAATGTTAACAGCAAGAAGTCTTGGGAGCTGATCACTCCACATGAAGAAATTTCAGCAGTGGAAAGTCCACATCCAAGCAGACCAATCTCACCATCTTCAGATTAAAATAAACTTGCTTGTTCAAACTCTGTTAAACTGCTATCCTTTTCAGTTCTTCTTGGTTCTCTGCTTTTTTCAGTAGCAGGCGGAAATAATGATGTCTCTATCAGATAAGCCTGGAAGACTACATTGCAACTTTTTTATTTTGCTGATCTAAAGCATACTGTACAGCATCAAGCCCTGCTCACAGCTATGGTGGTGCAAACCCCAAGGAATGTAAATGAAATAAAAATGTGGCCCACTATCTCTTCTTATTTAAGGAAGATTTGCTTACTTGGCTTTGGAGATCATATGATTTCTTAGCATGCAGGATTTGTGGGGTGTCCCAGACGTAGCATCCAAGTCCTTTTAGCCAATTTAAGTCATCTTTATACACAACCTGTAGAGAAGAAAAACTAAATCAGTTCCCAGAAAATGTGCACCCTACCTGAAAGGTGGTAACTGCATCTTCCCCATATCAAACCCATGTCTCCCACATAGCAAGGCAGAATGCTACTCAAGGCTGTGACCCAGTCTTATTCACTGATTAAAATCAGTTTTGAAAGTTTATATCTGAGAATGAAGGAAAGGGTTTAATAGCACAGTTAGTCTGTGTTATTTTCAGCTTTTTCTACAGGAATTAATATGAGAAGTAAAAGTAAAACAAAGTGGCAACCCACACCATGTAGAGTCAGATTACTCAGATGTAATCAGACCTCTTTGGGTGAAAAGGACCATTTCATATTGATTTAATAGTACAATTATATGGTCAACTAAACCAGTGCTTTCCAACCTGTTTGGTCAGTTGTACCAGTGTACTGGACTTTGATCCCTATCCTTGGTGCACCCGAAGGTGGAAGGCACAGGTAAACCACTTTTGCACTCCTCTGATTCCAGGAGCTTCTGGGAGCTGTTTTGGCCCCGGTGTAAGTTAGAGCAGTCCAAAGGGAGCATTATGATGCCTGAGGATCACTGCAGTGCTTTGACCACATCTTATATTCCCAACATGCCAACCCTAGTGGTTAGAAGCTACTGGCATGCTTGCACAAGTCAGGTTTGTGTGTTTCTGTAGGACCTTACCCAAAGCTCACTGAAAGCTAGGGGAAAAAAACCTAATGTGGACTCCAGTGGACTTGGATTAGGCCTGTAAATCTTAACTTTTTTCCAATTTTCAAACCAAATAATAAATAACAAGCTCACGAAAAATCCTATGAGAAATTGCTTAAAGCCCCCCTGAACATTATGGCAGATTCAATTAAATGATGTTATTAAGCAATTTGGAAGCACAGTTAAGTACTTTTTAAAAAAAAAGTCATTTAGCCAGAAGGCTGTGAAGCTACCCGAACTTGGAATGACTAAATAGGGTACATACATCACTCAAAATCTCCTGGGCTTTCTTGGCTAGAACAACATCATTTTCTTCAGGTGAACAATTCCACTGGTGGAGGTAGGTTCTGTACTCAAGATCACTGAGGATATATTGACACTTTTTAGCCAACAGGTGATTCAACATGTCACTTGGAATATGGACATTTGCCTTGGTGTCTTCATAATTCTTTCTGTAGGCCAGCTGGAAAGGAAGTATGGGGGAGAGGGTAGAGAGTAAAAATGTGTATTTTTCAGGCACAGCTCTGACTATAAACAGAGCTATCTCACAGGGTCTAATCCAGCACCTTTTCAACTCAGTGGCAAAACTCCTGTTGACTGCAGTGGGATCAGGACTGAGCCTATAATGCTGAAGAAATACTTAATAATTAAATTAAAATGTTTAAAATTAATTCTACTGGACTGCTATAAGAGAAGGAGTGGCCCTTGTCCTGTTAGATTCACACAGCTGGTTAGAAAATGCATGAGACTTTGAGGTAAAAGCAGTCCTAAACTCCAGCTACCACTTTTAATCTATGAGGCTGGGAAAACAACATTTCTTGTGGTCATGAGCGCTGTTTTTGTTCTTCATCAAATCTTATTAACACATGGCTAGCTAGATCTCCCTGTCTAACTGCATGCACAATATTAGTGACTGTATTTGTTTGTAACTGTATGTGTGCCTTGGGAGATTATGAAGTGGTGAGGCAGTGGTGGTAACAGATTGACCATTATGTATATCACTGTCTAGTTAACTCCCTGCTAGAGTTAACAGGCCTAGTACACCACGTGCTGCTAGCTAACACCTAACTCTAATCAGAATCCTCTAGTAAGCTATGGTAGCTTAAGCAATACAGTACATCTCTCTACTCAGATTTCACACAATGGCTACTCCTGAGGGCATTCTGTGCCAAAAAAAAAATTATGCATCAAAAAATTCTGCGCACAATATTTTAAAATTCTGCAAGTTTTATTTGTCAATAAATATATGCAGAGGCTCCAGCATGGCAGTGGGGAGCAAAGGCCACTGGCTGCACGAAGGTGGGAGATCACCCTGCAGCTCCTCGACCCCCTGGAACATGGACTCAGCGGTGAGGCTGAACCCGACACAGCATAAGGCCTGGGCCTGCCCTAGAAACATGCTGGAGCCATGCCCCTCTGCACCAGGTGTGAGGCAGGTAGGCTCAACCAGGCAGGTCCAAGTGTGGAGGGGCTCAGTGTGGGGGGATCCAGAAGTGGGGTGAGAGGATTCTGTGTGGGACAATCTGGGTACAGGCTGCTCAATGGGGGGTCTAGGAGTGGGGGGATCTGGATGCACAGAGGCTCAGTGGGGGGGGGTCCAGGTGCAGGGGCAATGGGTCTCTGCAGGGATGAAGGTTGTTGGGGCTCATCCAAGGGGTCTGGGTGTGGGTTCTCAGCAGGGGGGTCTGGGTGCTGGGGAAGTGAGGCTTGGTGGAGTGGAGGTCTGGGTGCAGCTAGTTGGCAGCCAGTGGCATGGGTCTGGACGTGCGGGCTCAGGGTGACGTAGGAAGTGGGGCATCAGGGTGGGGGGTTGAGTGCAGGGAGCTCAGTGGGGGGTGGTCTGGGTGCAGGGGTGGGGGTCCTAAAGCAGGGGGTCTGGGTGCAGAGGGGCTCCAGATGCAGGGATTGAAGTTCAGTGGGGTGGGATTTGTGTATGGAGGACATGGGGGGTTCTGGATGTACCAGGTGAGGCTTGGCAGGGGAGTCTGGGTATGGGCGGTCTGGATGCACAGGGATTGGGTAGATGGGGGAGTAGCTCCCTGAACAGTGACTCCTCCCCACCACACCTGAGGAGTGATGGGGGCAGGAAGCAGTTGAGGATGCTGAGCTTCCTGCAGCTGGGGGAGTTTTCTGGAGGTGGGTCTGACACAGCCCCAGCCACTCCTTGTAGGAGAAGAGGAAGTCCCAACCTCTCCTGCCTCCAGCCCAGCTGGGATTAGCAGCTCATCCTGGCTCCGGGTAGGAGCCACTGGCTGGGGTGTCCCCAGCCCCACAGTGATTTACCTCTCTGCCGGCTGCTCTGGGTGTCTAAAACATTGCACCTGCGCTGCAAGGAAGTGATGCTTTACTTTTGTTGCAGCTTCGCTGTCAGAAAGTCATTTTCTGTGGGGAAGCAAAGAAATCTGCGGGGGACATGAATTCTGCACATGCGCAGTGGCACAGAATTCCCCCAGGAGTAAATGGCAAACAGTAAAAGCTTATGTTTTTTTCTATTCTAATATATCTAATCTTTCATTACCTCTCCTCTTAGTTTCCTAGTTTCGTATATAATTGTTTATCCCTGGCTAAACACCCATGGCTCAGAAAAAGATATGCAAATATAAAATAATGTTTTGATTTCATCAATACAGTAATATTAGCTAAATGTTAAATCTTAAAGGCCTTTTATGTGCAAATTCCTCATGTGGATGGGATTGTAGGATCAGAGTTAGGCACACACTAAATATGGAAAAGAGAAAATATTGCAAGAAAAAACCCTCACCGCACTCCTTAGTTTTTGGAAAGCTAGAGAATGAATGACACTGGGGAATTCGGAGATATGCTTCCCAGCCAGGTAATGGCCCTTCTGCTTCTCATAGAATTCTTTGTATTTAAGCTGCAAAACATTCACATGGAAAAATTGTTGAGATCATTAAAATAAGCAATGCCACAAAAAAAAAGATATGCAGGATATAATTAAAAGAAGATTCATACTAACCTCACTGTTAATATAATCAGCATGCTTAGCTCCAACAATAGGGATGTACTCTGGAGGCAAAGTGTAGCCTATAGCCTTACCAGTTTCCCATGAATGCTTATATTGTTTCTAGAGAAAGAAAACATATATAGATTTTGATTAAATGTACAGTATATTTACCAGTAAACATACCCACATTAGCAAAATATGTAGAGTCAGCTTCTTCCCCTCTTACTGAGTAGTACCTTACTCCACAAATGGCCCCAGTGAAGTCAGTGGGATCACTCACCAAGTAAGGTGTTTCTCAGTGTGAATAATGGATCATAATCTCTGTCCCAGTACAACAAAGCACTTGAGCACAAGCTTAACTTTGCGTTCATACTTGAGTAATAATGCTTTCCTGATTTGGGGCTATGGCCTCTAATATTTATATCCTCCTTTCATAATTTAAATGGGAAGCCTGGTATAAAAGCACTACCTGGAATTGGAAGAGATGTATATCCAGATGTATGCCTCACAAACCTGCAAACCTGCCAAGTCCTATTATTAGAATTTATTTATGGTAGCCCCCCCATGTGGCAGGTGTTTTCCAGACAGATGTTTAACATGTGTTAAATACGATAAACATAATTTAGGGCTAGACTGTAAAACCTTTACTCATATCAATGAGCAATTACTGACCCCGGCAGGTATAGTTACTCACCCATTAAAGTTAATGGGACTACTCACATGAGTAACTGCTCAGCAATGTGAATAAAGGGTTCACAATCTGGCCTTTAAGCAGTAAATAAAACTAAGTTTCATCAGCAATATATCCAGATGTTTCACAAAATCTAAAACATTTTTCTACATGCAAAATATGTGTAATAATAATACATATTGCCGGTGTAGAGCACTTTTCATTAGTAGATCTCAAAGCTCTCTACAAAGGAAGGTAAGTATAGATGGGATACAGAAGGGAAGTTACTAGCCCAAGGTAACTCAGAAGGCCAGTAGGAAAGTTAGGAATAGAACTCAGGTTTCCTTAGTTCCAGTCCAGTGCTCTATCCACTGGGCAATTACAGTTAACATTAATATATAATAAAATTAAGTTCAGTCAGTTAGATATGCTGTTTACCAAATCTTACATCGCTATAGAGCTTAGACATCTCTCTGGTGTGGTTCAATGCTGGAGTGTCATCAGAACCAATGAAGTGGCCTCTGTCAAGGTTAAATGTTTCTTTGTATTTCAGCTAAAGAAGAAAATAAAGACTGTGTTAATGACTTTTAGGAAACAAATTAGTTGATTGGTCTGCTTGTGAGAAACAAGCATTTATACCCATTTGCACTACCTTATCTGAATTATGTTATATAGTGCATACCAATCACTCTGGGACCTAGGTAAGTATCATCATAATGGTTCATCAGAAAATTCATACATTACTCTAAGGATATGAAAACTCTTGATTTGCAGAAATATTTTAGTAGGTGTTCTGTAAATTAAGCCAGTGTACTATACTGGCTTCACCTAGAACAGGATTTTTTAAAATAATTTAAGCCAAATGTATAGCGACTATGATTTTTGGAGATCTTAAATGCAAAATGTAATGGTACAGTAATATTGTGTTGCTCACTTATTTAACACTTTTACCAAACAAAACTGCTGCATTAATATATTAACTGTAGACCCCATTCTAGCAGTAATAATCAGGCCATCTAATAATTTTGCTAATACATTATTATAGTTTCCAAAAAAATAAGGCTTACATCACTCTGATTGACAGAGTTGATCTTCGCCAAAACAACGTCCGGAGTATCAACCACACTTGTGAAATGGGAATAGTTATCAAGGGCTTCTTTCGTATAGGCTCTCTGCAAAAAGAGTTGACAAAATCTTCTTAAATACCATGCACTGGAAATAGGAGGGAAACTTGTATTTGTGAAAACTTTCACTCACCTTATTTATTAACTCTTGGGCTTTCTTAACTTTCCTATGTTCCACTGAATCCAAAGGAATCCACCCACAACCCCGGATCCATTCCAGATCAGATTTATAGATATTCTGAAAACAAATGCAAAGAAATACATATATTATATAGACAAAAGCATGAGTTAAACTAAAGAGAAATCTTTCGGTTTTTTAAGTTTACGTGGTACAGGCCATGTACATAAACCCGCAAAGAGTCAAAATCACGTAATATAAATAAGGGAAATCACTTACATCACTCTGTAGATCATAGGCCTTCCTTGCCTGGATGCAATCATTCTGGTCAGGGTGACACGTCCATTCATGCAGGTATTGCCGATAATCAATATCACTGACCAATGTCTGGCATTCCTTGGCCGCCAAGATTGATATCATATTCACAGGAATGTTAATATTTGACTTTGATTTGTGATAAGCTGATTTGTACAATCTGTCATTCTGGATCTTGCCTGCATGCTCAAACCACACCAGCTTGGGATCATCTCTCATACT
Source organism: Eretmochelys imbricata (assembly GCF_965152235.1). Taxonomy (NCBI): domain Eukaryota; kingdom Metazoa; phylum Chordata; order Testudines; family Cheloniidae; genus Eretmochelys; species Eretmochelys imbricata. Next base: position 27,981,097 of record NC_135582.1, read on the forward strand.
GGGAACACCAACATAGTGACCTCTGTGATTAACATACTCAGCTTTATATTGCAGCTGGCAAGGGAGGAGAAAAGATATTTAAATGTCAGCACTGAATACTGACCTGAACACAACTGAACCTTTTTCTTCTCTTTCTATCCTGTAAACTCTATGTTTTCTTTAACATCAGGAATAAATGGAACCCTATTATACAGGCAATGTGCTGCTAATTACATCTCAATTTTCAGTACATTACAGGATACATATACTATAGGATGAGGTGAGTGATAATGTTAGAATATATATTCCTTCCTCTTTAATGGCAATGCAACCATCTAGCTTAATTTTCTGCCACATTTTAAACAGGGGATACAGCAACTTCTTCAGCACAGCTAGAACACCTTGCAATTACTTTGCTCACAATTGCATATAACCATAGCTTTATAAATAGCTTGAAAAAAAGAATTTGAAAATTGCATCAATAGTTTGCCAAGCTGTATTTAAAATTCTGCTCTGAGCAATGTTACTTGTTTTATTTAGAAATGAGCATAGTCAGCTATTGACAAGCAATCATGTAATTGAATATGTGTTTTATGCCAAAATACTTGAGGTGTATTTGATTTTACGGAATGTTCATGACAAAGTCTCTTGTACTCCTAAAGATGGCCAACAGAATTCCACCCATTGCACTACAGGAAAGGGTGTATGGGGAAAAGGATAGCATCTCTTTAAGGAACAGGCTGGAATCTACAACCTGGAGATCATCACGGAGGCTCCTCCCTGAAGGGCTCAATTATATAAATAAGAGCAGGAGGCAGAGAAGAGCAGAAGCCAGACAGACTGTAGTCAGTGGCAGTTGCTCTCTCAGGCACCAGGAGACAAGCCTAACCTGACTCAGAGAATTGGGTGAGGATTGTAAATGTGGGGAACCTAAATCTGGGGCTGATGAACTGTTTATTAGAAGGGACCATGGTGTCTGATTAATGTGTGTTGGCTTCTCCTTGCCCTGGACTGAATCTCCTGCTGCTCTACTTGGAGGAATTAAGGTGGGGCAAACCTGCAGTGCCACAACAGGCCTTCACCTTTACACATTATCACAGCATTCGCTATTCTCTTGGACCAGATTCTGAGGCCGTTACCTATGTTGACTTAAAGGGGACTATTCATGGAGTAAGGTGACAAGGAGAGTAAGTGTATCAGAACCTGGCCCTTAGCCAGCAGTACCCCTATATTAAATAAAACAAGGTTGATACTAGAGACAGCTAGAGGGCAGTGGGCTGGAGAAGGTCACAAACAAAGCTAGGGGCTGGCTCCCACTGAAGCCTTTTGAATATAAACTGTTGAGGTTGCGGGTTTGCAAGGCCCAAGCAATCTCCTGCTGAAGTCACGTGATTACCTCACTTTGGACATCACCAGAGTGCTTGGCATGACGAAGCAGCACAGCATCTGGAGGTAAAATATAACCAGTAGATTTCACTTTTTCCCAGCTTTCCTTGTATAGGTTCTGTAGGAAATAAAACATGAAAGAAAGTTAAAACCAAGAATAAAACCACTATAACCATCACACCTTCTGTCGATATGTGACCATATAAAATATTAGAAGCTGAGATTCTGACTCCAGGACATTCTTAGAAAGACAATCAGTCCAAATATTATACATTCTCCTAGTAAGTTATTAATGTGACTCCAAATTGTCAGATGATCAAGTATTTCCAGGTGGTGAACACATACCTGGTTAAGAATTCTGGCTGCCTCTCGGGCCATTTCTTGCTGTGGCGTGTCTGTTAGAGTATAATTTGACTTGATGGCATTCCAGTCTTGGTGGTATTTAATCTGCAAAAAAGGATTTATGGAATAAATGAATTATAAGGTCATCACAACATTTAGAAAATGTAACATCAAGACCACAATTATACATATTAAATGATTTATAAGGATTATTACTGTTGACTTTTTCAGACCCAAATTCACACAAGACACCCAACCACACAGACAGTCATTAAAAAATGGAGGAAGTTATGTGAGAAAGGCAACTCCAGGATCGTGGTCCAAAGCCATGTACCTTTGGAGGCATGTCCCAATTTGTACTGGTGCAGAAAATAAAATGCTGATATTGGCCTATTCTCTTCCAGTGAGAGGCACATTGAATAAAAAGTGCATGGGCTCATATGCTGGCCTTCAAAAGTGTCAGAAAAAATGACATTCTGCCTTCTCATAACTTATTCTAGCCATAAAATGCCAGTTTCTGTCCTGGCTGGTGAAGGGACTGTTGAGTTTCTCATATTGCAAAGTTCACAATGGTTGGGAGGGAATCACTCTTCCTCAGAAGCTAGTGCCTTTCAGCACAAAGTAAGTGGATGAGTTCAACAATACTCACATTAGTCCCACAAATTCAAGGAATCCACAGGTATTGAGCCAGAATGAGGTCTGGATTACCTTTTCTCCTTTTAAAGACAAAGTCTTGCAGATACATTTAATAGCCCGAAAATAAACCAATATACTTACATCACTCTGAATTTCACCACTTTGTTTTGCCGTGATATAATCAACTCTGTCAGCCACTGGAGTAAACTTCAGAGTTTCAGCTTTTGTGCGGTACTTTCTCTGTAAAAGGGCAAAACAATGGAATTATAATTAAATTGTATTACAGTACCTCCTACCCAGATAGAACAATTCCATTTAGCGAGAGAAAAAGAAAAGCTACATGGAAGACCAGAATTAATTTACAAGCCAATGCAAGACGAATATAGTGGAAAGTTCCAGCTTTTTTATTACAAAATTTACAGTAAAAGTAAAATGTTGATGCATTTGCAAATTACAAATACATGCAGTTAATAACATACTTGTGAATATTTAATACTTATACTTAATAATTACCTCATTCAGGAGATCTTGGACATGCTTGACATGGTTGATTCCAACAGAGTCATTTGGCATCCACCCAATTCCACGTAGCCATTCCAAATCAGATTTGTAAACAGCCTGTGGAGACAAAATAGAATCCATGTCTTTAATTTGACTTTTCTGCTTGACATGGTTAGTTTCATAAATAATAGGTCTGACCCTGCTCGTCTTTCACTTCCATTGATTTCAAGGTGAACACTATTGGGCTTAATATCAATGTGATCTCTAAGTTCACCATATTATAAACGTGGTATTAAGTCCAGTAAGTAATTAAGTTATACCAAGTTCTATAATCTATTTCACCAACTACTTATATGTAGTGTCCTTTAATAGTGTTCTGTCTTTTACCATTCAAACCAGAGAAGCTAAATATTAACCATCTGTACCCTAAACATGTTTTTATTGTAAAAATTTAATTTATATGAGATCAATACAGTTTGTTATTAGATGGCTTTAAATGTCTAGACATTGGCTGTCCATGGCACCAAAGCAATGCATGTAATGATCAATAAATGCACAAGATTAACTGTATTCTCTTAGTTTATACATTCCAAATTATAACAGTAATATGGCACCCCAGGTAGAAATAAAGACAATTTCAAAGCAACTCTTGTATTTCTCAAGTGGTAAACATCTTTCTGCTTTTGCATTTATACAATATAAGACCATGTGATACATGCTATTGCTATGCTCACTCAGCAATTATCTAGTTTTTATGTCTTAATGCTTAATTATTGTATGTAGTGTAGCTGTAGCCATGTTGGTCCAAGGATATTGGAGAAGTGGCTCAAAAAGCTTGTCTCTCTCATCAACTGAAGTTGGTCCAATAAAAGATATTACCTTGCCCTTTCATTTTAAAATTAATGCGTTTATATTTACAGAATTACAGTGCCGGTGACCCAATGTTTATCTCAAATATTGTGCGTATCTGAGTTTGAATGTGAGATCTTTTATGGACCCCGTCTTTTAGCTTGTTTGGTAGAGAGCTATATATACTTATGTGCTACAGTAATAGTAATAATAATGGCATAAAATTATATATCTACTAATAAAAGGCCCAATCTAACTCCAATTCAATTCAGTAGAAAAATTCCTGTTAACTTCAGTTAGAGCTGGAGTAGACTAATGTAGAGAAGGCAATACTACAGAAGACAAAATATGAATATTTGTTAACTCACATCACTTTGTAGTTGATACGCTTTCTTAGCCTGTATGACATCATTCTGATCTGGCAAACATGTCCACCGATGCAAGTAATTACGGTAATCAATATCACTGACCAAAGTCTGACAGTTTTTGGCTGCCACAATGGGAAGCATGTCCACTGGTATGCTGCACTTTGTCTTCCACTTCTGAAAGTGTTTCCTGTATTCTAGGTCACTATGAAGCTTGGCTGCATGCAGGGCCCATCGTATTTTGTTATCTTCTCTTGCACTTGGAGTCCCAACATAGTGTCCTCTCTGCTTCTCATGATCTAATTTGTATTTATACTGGATACAGAGCAAAGACCACCATATAAATTACTAACATTTCTGAGGCTTTAGAAATGGTTGTGAAAATCTAGAAATGCCCTCTTTCCATACTTACATCACTGGCAATTTCCCTTGAGGCTTTGGCTGATTTAATTGGGATGGCATCTGCCCTAAAATCACAGCTCATCTTCACTTCATCCCAAGCTTCTTTATATAGTTTCTATGAAGATAGAAAATTAGCCCATCATTTTTCTAGTACTTTCACATCTGCAATCAATTAAACAATTGTGCATTTAAAGTATTCACATTAAAAACATTTCACTGTCACTTATGCTTGTGCATTGTTCAGCCCAGCTCTGAAGTAAATGAAGTCGTCTGTTCTTTTACTGCAAATACAATGCGGTGCTTCCAGTACTCTGAAGGTATAGCTTAAGGAACTGCAATCAGCACTGAACTAAAGTGAGTTTGTAAAGATCTAGGAGAAGTTTGTAAGTGCTAGCAATTGTCTTAATTCAATAAAATGTGTGGCTTCAATAATGCATTGTATTGCTAATATTTAATGTGATAGCAGGAAATTATCATGGGTAGCATTGTTAGTAGCTGTTACTTAAATATTCAAAAAAATTGTCTAAATACTTTAAAAATTATATTCGTAGTGGGGAGATGTTCAAAGCACCGCATGAGGATTGAACCTGTGACTCTCCCGCTGACTTCAGTGGGTATTCACATGGCTAAATCATGCGTTTTGAAAATACTGTAGAATCTTAAAATTCAGAGGATACAGATAACAACTTATAGAAACCTAAGAAATCCTACAGATATACTTACATTGCTAACATGAATAGCATTCGCCCTGGCTAGGTTGATTTCAGGTGTGTCTGGCGTCATATGGATCGTAGTCTTGGCCTTGTCCCAAGCTTCTCTGTATTTGGACTATGAAAATAAAAAATGGTGAGCTCACATATATTGTGAATATGTCAGTCCTTTTGTATAACTTCACAGCACAGTGGGCCAAAAGTCCACCCAGAATTATGAACACTAAAAGTCTAAACTTTTGGAATGCTTCTAAGCTTAATTTAAAATACAAATAATTAGTTTAACATTTTAGCAGCGAGGTTTTCTTTAATTATATATTGCACTGAAATAATTTTATATTATAAGCATGAAGTAACATACGAGGCTGATTTGCACAGCATTAGTCTTAGCAAGGAGAACATCTGGAGTGTCAACAATATTGGTGTATTTCAAACTTTCTACAGGCGTGCGGTACATCTTTTCACTCAGGATGTCCTGGGCATTCTTCACTCTCTTCACTTCCACAGAGCCACTTGGCATCCATCCAATGCCACGCAGCCATTCCAAGTCAGATTTATATAAGGCCTATGACAGATAAGGTCAGAGAGGAACATAACTGTCATACGTAATACCTTCATTACTTTAATCCATACTAAATAATGTAGATGGGTAGGAAAATACTAAACACTCTGGAGCTGGAGACAGAACTCTCTTTTATTGACTTTTATATAAAGTTATTTTATACTAGTGACAGAGTAGATTGGTTTAAACCAAAGTGATTTTAAGTCAGTGATTTTAAAACACCAAGAGGAAAACCTCAATTTAAATAATCGATTTTAATCAACTTTTCCATTTGTCTTTCAGCTATTATCTAAAGAAAGGTAAATTCTCATTAACTGATATAACCATTCAAACATGTTGATTTACAACTAAATAGAGCCTTTACACTAGATTTGGAACATCTTTTTGCTACCTACAAGCGTACACTATAACTGTGTACATTTATTTAAGCAGTTATATCTTAACATTTTCAGATTCTTAAAAATTTTACATTTTTAATATGTTAGAAAATGATGAATGATATATTGCTTGATTACTTGATAATTAACTTTTTGCTCATGATTTGTGTCAAGCTGCATTAGAATGGTAACTGGAATTTAATTAAAACACATAAAAGAGCACATAAAATTTATTTTTATTCAACAAAACAACCTTAGATGTCATGTAAATAACCTTTTCATATCAAAACATGTTTCACATTTATAACTAAATGATTTACTAAACAGAGGAATTAACTGCAGTCAGTGAATTAAACTGATTACTTCAGGTCAGCCTGGGAAAATTTTCAAATATGCCTGGGTGCCCTACAGGATCAAGTCCTTAATATACTACATGACCTCTTGTGCCAAATTTATAAAGCTTGACCTCAAAAGTTATATACTTTCCCCCTGATTATTTCTTTATATAAAAAAGTAGTCTTTAACTCAAAGTTTTTGATAGCGTTTCATGGATTCAGCATATTCATTATTTATATAAATGTTTTAAGAGATTATAAATTTAGGCCTTAATATATTTTGTATTAAATTCAGATTTCATTTTAAACAGGTATATCTTTAAAACAATAAACCTACTATAATTTAACAACAAAATCAAAAATCCAATTTAAATTTAAAAAATCATTGATTTTTATCAACCCTGCGGTAATATACTGCAATGCAAGGATCAGAATTTGTGTAGTTTGCCTCCCAGGTATGCACTTAGTTAGAATGCTGGGCAGAAACAGCTTCTGAGAAGAGGGTTTTTGTCAAGTCTCTCTCAAGTGACCATATGCTGTATGGCTGAATAGCTTATCCAAAGGGAAAGCCATCACAGTTGAAGACCTATGAAGGTGGTTAGTGAAGTAAAAAGATACTCAAAGAGTCCTCTCCACAATATGTTTGTAACTTAGCTTTGAACAACCACCAAGATAATTTACCAGCCCAGCTGCAAAAACTACTTTCCCGCCTATCACCATACTATTGGATGAAAAGGAATAAACTAATGATGTCTGCAGAATAGAGGGCCTGGAGCCAGCCAACATAACCTTAAAAGTAGCTGAGGAGTGGGTGGAGCCAGACAGGAGATGTATTGATCCAGACTCCAGAATATGCTGATTTGAAACGTAAACCTCACCTGAGGTAAAATATTCCCTCTGGTGCAGCTACTCCCATGTACACTGAGGGTTTACACTGCATTTCCTATGCTCATAAAGGGAATCAGTCACATTATTTCACCCATTTTACGGATGGCAAATTCAAGCAAAGAGAGGTCAACTGATCCGTGGACTATCACACAATAGGGCCAGACCTGGAACCCAGCAACAATGACTCCTACTTTCTTACACACACTCCCTGCTTTCTTACAAATGTATTTCATGGACATTCCGAAAGTGGATATAAACTGGACGGGTAACGGATGCTGCATCAGCATCATGATCCCTCTGTAGTGAAGAGTTCATTGAGGCACAAATTCAGTAGAAACGTTCTAATGCATAAAAAAGCACAACAGCGTTAGCAAGGCAACTGTTCGAGTATGTTAAAAGTAGCCACTGATAAGCACTGTGGGAATTCACAGCTAGGACCCACATTTGGAAAAAAAAATGAAAACAACCACTGAAGAGCTGCTGAAGGAAGAAGAAACTGCAGAAAGCGTTGAGGTGGGCAAATCCCCCATGATTATCGTCATGTCACCTTGATGGGCCTACAGAGCCTTATATCTCAACAGTTATTAATGTGGCATCCCCACTTGTATATACACTCCTACTTACATCACTCTGTAGCTCATAGGCCTTCCTTGCCTGGATCACATCATTCTGGTCTGGCAGACATGTCCACTGGTGCAAATACTGGCGGTAGTCAACGTCACTCGCTAATAATTGGCCTTCCTTGGCTGCATAGACAGAAACCATATCAACTGGTATGTTGATCTTAGCCTTCGAACTGTGATAAGCCTTCCTGTATTCTCTGTCATTCTGCATCTTCATTACATGTGCAGCCCATGCCAATTTGGGATCTTCCTTTGCAGTTCGGCATCCGATATAGTGGCCTTTCTGTTTCTCGTGGGTTTCCTTGTATTTGTACTAACAAACACAGAGAGGAAACATTAGCAGAAATAGTCATGAATTGCCAGTCTACATGTTCTAAAGCAACAACTGTTTATGAGTGCCCAATTTGGGAACCCATAAAGGATTTTAAAGGGTACTGGATCAGCACTTCTGAAATTCAGGTCCACTGTACAGTGTCTCACATTGGGCCCCCAAAACCTGACTCCCCAAATCAACAATAACTCTGGAAAATGTGGTCCATCTAACTTAACAGTTTAAAACCATGATAAAAGAAAAATATTTCAGAATTCCCTCACTAGTTACAATACACAGTTATTCCAATTGCTTGGTAAGGTTTATAAGCACTGCTACATTTTAGATTTTAACAGAAATCTTGACAGCAGTACTGACAAAAATAACACCCTTGAATTATGTATTGGGAGCAGCAGAAATATAGTCTGTACCTCAATTACTGCAAATGTTTGGTGGATAAAACTTTACAGTGTATTGCAAAATAGCTCTCTGAACCCCTACTGAAACTACTTTGATACAACAAATACAAAATACAATCTTTTGTTATCATTAATATTTTACCAGTAGCAAATTTTAAGTTCTACTAGAAAGAGAGGGTCAAGACAGGATTTAAAATAATGCAAATATACAAGACAGCATGCTGTTCATATATGAATACACAATAGCTTTGAATTGAGCTTAGCTAGCTACACAGTTGTCTGCTGTGTTTTATATGAGGATGAATAGGCATGGCCTTTCATAGAAATGAAAGAGAAGGAACAGAGATCGTACCTCACTAGCAATGTCTCTGGAAGCCCTGGCATGTTTGATAGAAATGGCATCGGCTCTTAAGTCATAATCTTTCATCTTGGCATCTTCCCAGGCTTGCTGATAATGTTTCTGTAATCAAAATCAAAGACACAATTTTAGAATTCATTTTTCTCATAAATCATATTTTCCCTAGATTTACAGCATGGATGTTTTCATTTGATCCTTACAGTTTTGTGGGTTATCTAAATTATTCCTATCCCTTTAACTGATAATTACTACACACATGTAATGATTAATTATATAGGTCCCAAACCTGAACTCTGATCCACAGAGTCCTGTGCCTATCTGCAGCCCCATTGACTTCAGTGAGACTATATGGGCAGAAGGATTCCCCCACACATAGCATATTGTGGGAATGTGGCCATAGATACAGCATATCAGATCCATTCACACTGTGGGCCTGGTCCAAAGCCTACTGAAGTAATGAAAGGTTCTCATTTTCTTCAATGGTCTTTGGATTATGCCTTATATTAGACCCACAGAGAAGTCACTGATCAATAACCTCATTAGAAATTTTGCTGTATTTATAGACTCACAGACTTTAACGCCAGAAGGGGCCAACATGATCATCTAGTTTGACCTCTTGCACATTGCAGGCCACAGAATGTCACCCACCCACTCCTGCAGTAGGCCCATAACCTCTGGCACTTCTGCTGAAAACTTAACATTTACTATGCTCTTATAAATTACTGTAATGTTAAAAGACTTTTTAACATTACAGTTAAAATCAATATTAATCAATATTAAAAGATTTAAAAATCACTTTGAAACAATTATTGTAATATTACCATTAAAAAGAAAACAAGGAAGTTGAAAATAAAAACCATGTAAGAATAATGTTATGTGTCCAAATAAGGCTGCAAGAAGCAACTATATTCAAAGGAACTTTATTAGTATATAAGATGGAAACAAAAGAATGAAGTGTTCTCCCATTCTTCTAAAGATAGACAATTTTCTGGGCCTCCAAGCCCAAGAATGTCATTCATTTTTTCTTCATGGTAGGTGAGCCTAAAATATCTTGGTCAAACCCGTAGGTTCCCCTTTGGAAGTTGTCATAAAGAGGACAATTTATGCAAAACCAATGTGCTTATCTTTATGGAGACTATTTTGTTTTCCTTGTCTACACATGGTGTATTAAACCAGACAAAGAAGATTATGCTGTAGATACTATACTGATAGGCTCTATTTGAAAACAATATACAGACAGGCAACAAGTACATGTTTTAGCTGCCGGAGTAAGTTGGTGAACCTCCACAGGCGTCAAAGAAAAAGGTAAGAGAGGATAGAACACCGCTGACTCCAGATTAATGAATCTGGCCCATTGTGCTTCATGAACATTGGGCTCATTAACCACGTATTATGCTTAAACAAATCATAATTCTTCATCTACATTCTAAAATACAAAACAGTTCAAAAAATAAAATTAGTATATCTATGTTTATGTCAGAACCAGGCCGTTCATAATAAGAATTCTAAAATAGGGCAGGCTAAAAACTACAGCTGTGTATGACAATGTTCATTTCAATAACACTACATATTTTTTACTTAAAAATCTTACGTTGCTGACGTTCAGAGCATTGACTTTGGACTGCAGCATGACAGGCGTGTCAGCAGGAAGGGTGAACTGTGTCTTCTCTTTATCCCAGATTTTACGATAGAGAGGCTAATGAGAAAGTAAAGACAGCATTATTCAATTACAGCGTGAAAGATCCTGTACTATATTATTTTCAAATTAATTGATCTCATGGTATAAGCTATAATATATATTACTGTTCTCTTCTGATGTGTTTTTAACACAACAGAAAGATCCACAAATTTATCAGCATGAATATAGAAAATATATGGTTATATAAGGTCCATCTTACCTCACTGATCTGCAGAGCATTGATTTTAGCCAAGACAATTGGTGGGGGGTCAACTACACTGGTAAATTTCAATTCGTCTGGCCGCTGACGGTATAATCTGTCATTCGTGAGTTCCTGGGCTTTCTTCACTCTAGTCACATCCACACAGCCTTGGGTCAACCAACCAGTGCCACGCAGCCATTCCAGGTCTGACTTGTACACATTCTACAAACAAAATTGTTCTGTTAGCTATACAGGGCAGGAATGGGAGTTTACTGTCAGTGCCTAGTAAGGTACTGTACTACACTGCTCCAAGAGCAGATCAAACAGACAGCTGTAACTCTCATGGTCACAATTTCCTCTTGGATTCCCCCTTACTTTAGGGAAGAACTAATCTGCTACCTGTATAAACTAACACCGTTGCGCTGGCCAGTGTATCTGGGGGAAGAATGGAATTAAGGCTCCACCCAGTCTTTTTCCCTGCCTGCCCACTAAATTAGAAAAGAGTTAGTGACCCGAAGCAGGCTGCTCTCTCCCTCCCTCCGTCTACCATGCTGTGACCAGTGATGGAGACAGTCCTCACAGGGAAATAAGAGAGCACAGGACAAGCCACATTCTTGCCCAGAATAAATACAAGAGAAAGTCAGACAAGTAGAAAAATAAATTGTATTTGTACTCTCTTAGTTTAAACTAAATGAATTATATCACCAGCTTTTATTTCTGCTTCATATTTACCCTGAAGGGAACAGCGCAACAAAAATAGTTGTTTTGGTCTTAAATCCACCACATAATGTTCAGTGATGCTTTTTATGTGACACCTTCCTTTAAAGGTCCTTGCCCTAAATGAATGCCTCTGGCACACCCTTCTTTGCAAAAGATAAAAAGCATCCAAGTGAACCATGTTACGAATTATACCTGATAGGACACGCACACAACTGCTGCGAATTATACCTGGTAGGACACGCACACAAATGCTACGAATTACACCTGGTAGGATACGCACACAAATGCTACGAATTACACCTGGTAGGATACGCACACAAATGCTACGAATTATACCTGATAGGTCACGCACACAAATGCTGCGAATTATACCTGATAGGTCACGCACAGTTCGAATCTAGGCTGAGGCACATAAACAAAGTCCACAACTGCAGAGTTCCCAAAAGGCACTAAGTTTATTACGCTCGAGTGTGGTGCCCCCCTGCTAGCCAGGAGGGGACCCCGAATGCAGATTATACAAAGGTTATATACTTTTTCGCAAAGCATGTTGCCCTCGTGCATCGGAAACCTTAGCCAATAAACAAACCCTTTTCTTATCTACCACCTATCCCTGCTTGGTACATTCCTCGTGCTAAACCAGTATGTTAATTACAAAGCCATGCATCAATAACTTTTATTATCAGGATGGGAGGCCTCACATCAAAGGCCAGGAGATAGGGAGTTAGAGACTGACAAAAACCAGATACTGGGAATCAAGGCAGGCTGGAGACAAGGAGGAGGATTTTCACAGGGATGCAGTGTCTAAGGAACACTCCTCCTGGTGCATGATGTGCTTGCTTTTAGACAATGGTGGGCCCCAAACCAAAATGGAGTCACATGTACTAACTTTTCCTTAACAACCAAAAAGTGCTAGAAAATGTCAGACAGAAGAAGGGGAAACATTTTTTAAATTGTAAAAATATTCCTATGGTAAATGCCTGGTAAATCGTTCATCATATATTTCTGTCTTTAAAGGTTAAAATCTAGTGTGAGTTTGGGTATCCTCTTCCTAGACAAAATGTATTTCTTGGGAATTATTATGTATTATACTGATATACTCACATCACTCTGTAACTCATAGGCCTTCTTAGCTTGGATCACATCATTCTGGTCTGGCAGACATGTCCACTGATGCAGGTAATTGCGGTAATCAACATCACTGACCAGTGTCTGACATTTCTTAGCCTGCACGATTCCCAGCATATCCACTGGACTACTGTATTTGGTCTTCGATTTCTCAAAATATTTCTTGTATTCTCTGTCACTCTGGATCTTGCCCGCATGAATGGACCACACCAACTTGGGATCGTCCTGAAGGCTTTGGAATCCCACATAGTGGCCTAATTGCTGGCGGTAACCTGTTTTGTATTTGTACTAATCATGCATTTGTAAAAAACAGAAGTAAAAGAAATAAAAACAAATGAGCATTTTCATCAGGCATCTAAATATGTACAAATGTTTCTGCAACTGAAGTTTAAAGTGTCTATGTTTAGTTTCAGTTGTTAAAATGTAAGTAAACTAAAAGGATTATTTCTTTACAAGGCCTCTCATTAAAGGCCAGATCCTGCTTCCATTGAAGTCAATGGGAATCTTTCAGCTGACTTCAGCAGAAGTTGGATGAGGTCCTAATTGCTGTAGGCTAGCTCTACATGTGTTTTATGGAAAGAAGCACATATTAAAAATATTTTTCCACCATGTTTCCAATCCAAAAGTTTCAGAGGGTTGGAGAAGCACCCAAAACTTCTGATTTCATTTCAGGACTTTACCTGAGCCTCTGCAAAACAGAGCAGAAATATTTAGTTACCTGAACTATTAACAAAATAATTCAACCAACTCTCACTATTACATAGTCACTGGTGGCTTATGATCTACTTAAATTGACCATACTTGAGTGAAACTATTATTTGACATTTGACATTTTTAAAATCCTGATAAAAAGCAACTAAGATTATAAATAATATAAAATATACTACTCATTGCTAGAACCCTATGCATAGTTTTAAAACAACATTTTTTGAATTGGCTATTGATATAAATAAATTTGTAGTGTTTTTAATAAGAACACTACATTAGCTTTACCCAAAATAAAATAAATAAGATGTGAGACTGTACCTCACTAGCAATGTCTCTAGAAGCCTTGGCATGTGTTATTTCAATGGCATCAGCTCTTAAGTCATAACCTTTTTCCTTGGCTTCTTCCCAGCTTAGTTGATACAGTTTCTGTGAATGAAGTGAATATGTGAACATACACATAGACAAATTATGAAAAATATTTACACTGACAGTAATCAATATAAATTTAGTTCAAATTACTCATAATGGAATATAAAATGTGTATACATGATCATAATCAGTATAGTTTTTAAATTTAAAAAATCCCCTTTAAAATCCAATCTGTTCCTCTATGTGGATCACTTTCACAGCTGCCTCTGAGGGAGCATAAGTTATGGTTACCGAAGGTTTACTTGTGCTAAAATACATTTACTGAGACACATTTGGCCCTAAGTGAAAAGAAAGAATCTATCCAAAGACTAAATCATTAAGACTAAGGCTTATAGATCAAGCCCAAAACTGATAAGAGCTCTTTAATCTCTGATGTTTCCCTTTTATATGGTAGGAAGTTACCTTCTTTCTAAAAGTTCTGATTCAGTTAATATGTGGTAATTTGGGTACAATGGCCGCAGCTTATTCATCAACATAACACGAATTATCTCTCACAAGTTAATTCATTTGGAAATTAGATATTTACTTTAGCTATTTATATATACAATGGAGCAGGTTTTGAGCTTTGAATACATTAGAATACACATGTCAGACCATGGCCTGAGTTTTTACTTTAATATCTTACCTTACTGATGTTCACAGCATTGAGTCTGGACTGCAATATCTCGGGGGTATCAGAAGGAAGGGTAAACTGGGTCTTCTCTTTATCCCAAACCTCTCGATATAAAGCCTAAGGACAAAGCAATCACAGAGATATTTAGTACAATCTTGAGAAATTTATCTTTACTATTTCTGATATATATCTGATCTCATCTTGGACAATTGGTCCAGCTCCCACTGAATCCAATAGCAGAACTCCCACTGATCCAATGTAAACAGGACTAAGCTATTTTTTTTTTTTTTTACTGAAATTGAACAAAGACATCAGGTCTAAATTAAGACTTTTTGGGATTCTGAATAATCTCCTTTTGGTTAATTCATTTCCCCCAAAAAATGTCCCTCTCAAAAGTTTTCCCTCATTCTCCAATTCACACTTGATTGGGAAGTAGATTCATCCACTCTTTTGTATAGCTGTACTGTGAAGGACAAGACTAGCTATTCAGTTTTAAACTATATGTATTATGTATTGGGTTTGATGGATTGCTTTTGGCAGGATCCTCTTCTAATTGAGGTGTTTGCTTTATTTAATGGGTTTAAATAAATAAACTTAGTCATTTTGTTCACAAGGGGAAGCACTGTAGTTATTTTAAAAATTCATTTTATACATATATACACCATTTTATATTACTTATAAATATAACACTTTAAAGTGGAGAGACAGTTTTATGCAATAGAGAAACCATAAACTGCTCAATCTTCCTTCTTGAAGGTTTATTCCAGTTCACTTCCATATTAATAGAAAGACTCTCATTGACTTCAGTGAGGGAGAGATTTCACTCTAAATGCATGGGGAGATAGTCAGAACAATGGTCTGGAACTGGAAGATTGTTTTAATAATTGTTTCATTATTTGCTTGAAATAAATACTGTGCAATGATTTGCATTCCTTATCAGTGACAGGGTTTCACATTACCTTGTTTATTCCTTGATCAGTAGTTACTGGGGAATGCCTCCTTCTAAAACCCTGAAGGAGGCATTCCTTCTAAAGGACCCTTCTAAAAGCTGTCCCTGGCAGCTTGAATTCTATATAAAACATACTGTTTCTTCTTTTTATTTTAAATAATAAAACACAATATGCACAGGGACCCTCAAGCACAAATGTAACACATTTCTTACACCACTCTGATTCAGAGCATTTGTCTTCGCCAGCACAATCTCTGGTGTGTCAACAATGCTGGTGAATTTTAATTCATCCGGTCGCGTTCGATACAATCTGTTATTCAGGAGCTCTTGGGCTTTCTTCACTCTGTCCACATCTACTGAGCCATCTGGCATCCAGCCAATGCCTCGCAGCCATTCCAGGTCTGACTTGTACACATTCTACAAACAAACATAATTGTATTATTAATTATATATGGCTAGAATGTGAGTTTATTCTCAGTGCACCGCAAGGAGCTACTCTGCACTGCCCAAAGAGTAACCCACAACGGGAACTGACTGTCACATAGCAAAGCCAGGACTGTAACCAAGTAACCCTGACTCTTAGTCTCTTGAAAACACTCCCTGGTTTCTTACAAATGTATTTCATGAACATACCAAAAGTGGAAATAGATAAACTGGACTGGTAACAGATGCTGCATTAGCATCGTGATCCCTCTGTAGTGAAGAGTTCATTGATGACACATAATTGCTAAGGCACAAAAGAAATGCTTCAAAGAAAGCACACAAACCTTGTCAATCTTCACACCACATTCCCCCACCTATAGGCACAAATTCAGTAGAAATGTACTAATGCATAAAAAAGCACAACAGCGTTAGCAAGGCAACTGTTCGAGTATGTTAAAAGTAGCCACTGATAAGCACTGTGGGAATTCACAGCTAGGACCCACATTTGGAAAAAAAAATGAAAACAACCACTGAAGAGCTGCTGAAGGAAGGAGAAACTGTAGAAAGCGTTGAGGTGGGCAAATCCCCCATGATTATCGTCATGTCACCTTGATGGGCCTACAGAGCCTTATATCTCAACAGTTATTAATGTGGCATCCCCACTTGTATATACACTCCTACTTACATCACTCTGTAGCTCATAGGCCTTCCTTGCCTGGATCACATCATTCTGGTCTGGCAGACATGTCCACTGGTGCAAATACTGGCGGTAGTCAACGTCACTCGCTAATAATTGGCCTTCCTTGGCTGCATAGACAGAAACCATATCAACTGGTATGTTGATCTTAGCCTTCGAACTGTGATAAGCCTTCCTGTATTCTCTGTCATTCTGCATCTTCATTACATGTGCAGCCCATGCCAATTTGGGATCTTCCTTTGCAGTTCGGCATCCGATATAGTGGCCTTTCTGTTTCTCGTGGGTTTCCTTGTATTTGTACTAACAAACATAGAGAGGAAACATTAGCAGAAACAGTCATGAATTGCCAGTCTACATGTTCTAAAGCAACAACTGTTTATGAATGCCCAATTTGGGAACCCATAAAGGATTTTAAAGGGTACTGGATCAGCACTTCTGAAATTCAGGTCCACTGTACAGTGTCTCACGTTGGGCCCCCAAAACCTGATTCCCCAAATCACCAATAACTCTGGAAAATGTGGTCCATCTAACTTAACAGTTTAAAACCATGATAAAAGAAAAATATTTCAGAATTCCCTCACTAGTTACAATACACAGTTATTCCAATTGCTTGGTAAGGTTTATAAGCACTGCTACATTTTAGATTTTAACAGAAATCTTGACAGCAGTACTGACAAAAATAACACCCTTGAATTATGTATTGGGAGCAGCAGAAATATAGTCTGTACCTCAATTACTGCAAATGTTTGGTGGATAAAACTTTACAGTGTATTGCAAAATAGCTCTCTGAACCCCTACTGAAACTACTTTGATACAACAAATACAAAATACAATCTTTTGTTATCATTAATATTTTACCAATAGCAAATTTTAAGTTCTACTAGAAAGAGAGGGTCAAGGCAGGATTTAGAATAATGCAAATATACAAGACAGCATGCTGTTCATATATGAATACACAATAGCTTTGAATTGAGCTTAGCTAGCTACACAGTTGTCTGCTGTGTTTTATATGAGGATGAATAGGCCCTTCATAGAAATGAAAGAGAAGGAACAGAGATCGTACCTCACTAGCAATGTCTCTGGAAGCCCTGGCATGTTTGATAGAAATGGCATCGGCTCTTAAGTCATAATCTTTCATCTTGGCATCTTCCCAGGCTTGCTGATAATGTTTCTGTAATCAAAATCAAAGACACAATTTTAGAATTCATTTTTCTCATAAATCATATTTTCCCTAGATTTACAGCATGGATGTTTTCATTTGATCCTTACAGTTTTGTGGGTTATCTAAATTATTCCTATCCCCTTAACTAATAATTACTACACACATGTAATGATTAATTATGTAGGTCCCAAACCTGAACTCTGATCCACAGAGTCCTGTGCCTACCTGCAGCCCCATTGACTTCAATGAGACTATATGGGCAGAAGGATTCCCCCACAAATAGCATATTGCAGGAATGTGGCCATAGATGTGGCATATCAGATCCATTCACACTGTGGGCCTGGTCCAAAGCCTACTGAAGTAATGAAAGGTTCTCATTTTCTTCAATGGTCTTTGGATTATGCCTTGTATTAGTATCACAGAAAAGTCACTGGTCTATTATCTCATTAGAAGTTTTGCTGTATTTTTAATGGAAGCATCTCACACTCTTCCACTGAAACTGTTAAGGTTTAGGATGATCTTCTAAATTAATGCTATCAACATTAAAAGATTTAAAAAGTACTTTGAAACAATGAATTTCATGCAGCCATTAAAAAAAACAAATCAAGGAAGTTCAAAATGGAAACCATGTAAGAATAATGCTAGGTGTCCAAATGAAGCTAAAAGAAGCAAGAGTATTCAGGGAAACTTAATTGATATTTAAGGTGAAAGCCAGTGTTTGATGTGCTTTCATTCATCCAAAGCTAGCCAGTTTTTGTGTACCACGCATCCCAAGAACATCACTGATATTTGCTGCATGGTATTTTGGCCTATAATATCTTGTTCAAACCCCAAACTTCCCAAAGGAAGTTGTCATAAAGAGGACAATTCAGGAAAGGGTGTATATTAAACTTTAAAATGCCACTGTTTCATTACTTTCTTTTCTTATCAACACATTATATGTTTAACTAGACAGTCAATATGGTGATCTAGATGCTATGGCGATAGGCTCTATTTATGAATAACAAACAGACAGGCAACAAGTCCATGTTTTAGATCTTGGGTCAGAATCACTGCTGGCATAAGTGGGTGACACTCTATTGGCTTCAAAGAACAGAGAGAGAGAGAGAGAGAGGAATGCTACTGACTCCAGATTAATTAATCTGGCCCATTGTGTTTCATGAACATTGGGCTCATTAACCATATTATGCTGCTTAAATGAACCACAATACTTCATCTACATTCTAAAATACAAAACAGTACAAAAAATAAAGATAGTAAATCTGTGCTTATGTCAGGAAGTTCATAATAAGTGTTCTGAAATGGGGCCGGCTAAAAATGATGCATGTGGCAATGTTCATTTCAATAACACTCCATATTTTTACTTGAAGATCTTACATTGCTGATGTTTAGAGCGTTGACTTTGGACTGCAGCATCTCAGGCGTGTCAGCAGGTAGGTTGAACTGTGTCTTCTCTTTATCCCAGGCTTCACGATAGAGAGGCTAATGAGAAAGTAAAGACCTCATTATTCAATTACAGTGTGAAAGATGCTGTTCTATGTTACTTTCAAAGTAACTGATCTCATGGTATAAACTATTATGTATGTTAGGGTTCTCATTTTAAGAATTTTTAACACTAGTGAAGGATCCACAAAAATGTCAGCATGAATGCAGAAAACTTATGGTAACATAAAAGCCAGCTAACCTCACTGATCTGCTTAGAATTGATTTTAGCCAGGACAACTGGTAGTGGGTCAACAATGCTGGTGAATTTCAATGTGTCTGGCCGCTGACGGTATACTCTCTCATTCAGGAGCTCCTGGGCTTTCTTCACTCTATCCACATCCACAGAGCCATCTGGCATCCAGCCAACGCCTCGCAGCCATTCAAGGTCTGACTTGTACACATTCTACAAACAAACATATTAATAATATAATTACAGAAAAAATTTCAGATACAAAAACTAATCTGTCCCCTACGCATCCAACAAATAGAGCAGAATTAGGATGACATCCCCATCACCATACTTTTTTGGGCAACTGGTAAATTTGAATAAAGTTTTGCAATTCCAATTATCACCTCAACATTCAAACATGCGTACTTTACCTACAGTTGAACTTGGGCTCCCCCAGAGAGACTGGAATATTAGAATCTGGGCTTTTCCAAATTCTAGAGTGCTCTCAACTGAAGAGAAGCATCCATAGCTTTACAAGCATTTACCATTAAACCATTTGCACATGCGATTACTAATTGGCAAGTATAATCATGGGAAATGCATGCACAAATTAAGCTCAAAATTACAAAAGCACTTTGGCCTTAATCCTGTTAGTCCTAACACTGTGTGCAACAACAGGGAGCCTAAGCTTGTTGCATTTCAGTGCAAGTGGGATCAAAGTCTGTGATTGGGAGCGAGCAAAGTTAAGCACTAGGAATAGACCTCTGCACTAAGTGGAACTCTCAAGCTACTTGTGCACCTTCTGCCTCACTCTCAAAAGCACAAGGAAAAAATGGATCAGAATATGGCTAGAGAATGGGTGTGTTAAAGGAGACATCCATTACACAATACACTCTCAGGTCTTACTCTTCCTAATAGTCAGGACTAATTTGGCAGCTACATATCAGTCCATTTTTTAATACAGAATAGGGTTTCCCCAGAGTTCTCACTCCTGCAGTGACACATAAAACGCTCTGCACTTGCAGTGTTTGAGGAAAAAAGCCTTTTGCATGCACGTTTGCACTCCTAACTTGCCTGGAAATCAAGTAGAGCAGGTCAGGAATTTTCAATCAGAATGACTTTCTGATGGAAAATGCTCTTTTCACATACTCAAAAATTTCTGGGGAAAAATTATATTTTGCTGGAAAATGACAGCTCCTTGGGTCCCAGCCTAGAAGGCTCTGGACAAATTTACTTTTTGCCTGAGGAGAGAAAGTGAAATTGACAAGAACCTACTAGGTAAGGCCAGCAAGCAGAAAAATTCTGTTTTGATTCTCTCCAAATGGTATTTTTCTTCAAATTCCTTCCTGTGAAAAATTTCACATTTGACTTTTCATCCTCATTTGGAGCAAAAAAAATTTGTTTGCAGGATCAGGTACATAATGGATACATTTTACTCTAAAATGTTTGAATAGATATTTGCACACACACACATATAAAAGACTTTATTTTGCATTTGTTTTTTACTCACATCACTCTGCAACTCATAGGCCTTCTTAGCTTGGATCACATCATTCTGGTCTGGCAGACATGTCCACTGGTGTAGGTAATGGCGGTAATCAACATCACTGACCAGTTCCTGACATTTCTTGGCCTGCACAATTCCCAGCATGTCCACTGGGCTAGTGTATTTGGTCTTTGATTTCTCAAAATATTTCTTGTACTCCCTGTCACTCTGGATCTTTGCTGCATGCATAGACCACATCATCTTTGGATCATCCTGGATGGTGCGGGCTCCCACATGGTGACCTCTCTGTTTCTCATATGCTTCTTTATATTTATACTATTAAAAACAGAAACAGAGTTCAGTTATGATTTACATATTCATGGAAAAGTGAATAATGGACCAGATCCTCAGATGCATAATTCAGTTTTGTTCTAACATAAGAACATAAGAATGGCCTTACTGGGTCAGACCAAAGGTCCATCCAGCCCAGTATCCTGTCTTCCAACAGTGGCCAATGCCAGGTGCCCCAGAGGGAGTGAACCTAACAGGTAATGATCAAGTGATCTCTCTCCTGCCATCCATCCCCACCCTCTGACAAACAAAGGCTAGGGACACCACCATTCTTTACCCATCCTGGCGAATAGCCATTAATGGACTTAACCTCCATTAATTTATCTAGTTCTCTTTTAAACCCTGTTATAGTCCTAACCTTCACAACCTCCTCAGGCAAGGTGTTCCAGAGGTTGACTGTGCACTGAGTGAAGAAGAACTTCCTTTTATTTGTTTTAAAACTGCTGCCAATTAATTTCATTCAGTGGCCCCTAGTTCACAACCTCCTCAGGCAAGGAGTTCCACAGGTTGACTGCGTGAAGAAGAACTTCCTTTCATGTGTTTTAAACCTGCTGCCCATTAATTTCATTTGGTGGCCGCTAGTTCTTATATTAACGTCAAAGCAGCTAGGCCAATTTATATCAGCTGAGGACATGGCCTACTTAATTTGAGGCAAATCTGATACAAAATGAATACAAATTACCACATAATTGTAAAGATAGCAAAATAATCTTCAGTGATCAGTACTTTTTACTGTCTCAGTTTAATAATAATATTAGAATAAAAATCATTTCTTGTAGGCAAATATCTTGATTCAGAGCTTGAAATCTCTAATTTCCCCTCGCTCCCTGAATATCAGTAATATCATGTGATGTGTTAATATTTTATAATATATATTTCTAGGTTGGTTTGTTTAATGTCAATAGTTTTAATGTTACACTCTCTTCAGTGTGATGTTGGATATTTTTCTGCACTAATCTGTTTCTATGGTGTTTATTTTTTAAACCAGAATTTGATATACTTTTATTTTTTAATGATTTATTATTCTATTCCTATGTTTTGTCACTTAAAAGAATGCATATTTTTATTATTTCACAAGTTTACTAAAAACAAAATGAGAAAAACCCTTAATATAAAGTTAAAATGATAGATTAGCAGAAGAAGCACATACATCACTAGCAATATCTCTTGATGCCTTTGCACTTCGAATTGGAATTGCATCAGCTCTTATATCATAATCCCTCATCTTGGATTCTTCCCAACCTTGTGTGTAAAGTTTCTACAGAGAGGAAGACAAAATATTTGAGATGAAAATACAGTATTATACCAATTGTTTCTTAGAGAGAAAATGAAAACATACATTCAAATAGGTTCTTTAAAAGTGAAATGAATGCTTACTTAATTTCTGATTTTGTATTTGTTTGGTATGTTTTTTTAAATAGTCTTACCTGGCTAACATTAGCTGAATTGGCTTTTGCCAACATAATGGCTGGAGTGTCTGGCATGACGTGAATTGTGGTTTTGTCAGCATTCCAGGCTTCTGTGTATAAACGCTGTGGAAGGGGGGAAAACAATTTAAAAAAAGATTTTAATGAAACATTTAAATAAACACAGTTTTTGCAAGTGGAAGGATTTCATACTTTAAATCTACAGTGTTTTCAAAGAAAAACTAAATTGGGCTTATAGGTGAATTTACTCCCATGTGTCTAGATATCAAATAATTTTATCTGCTAGTTTTTATAGCCTAAGTATGGGTGTACTATACATTTAGCACAATTAGCCTACAGCTTATCTAATGTCCATTCAAGCCAATGGAAAGACTCCCATTGATTATGGTGAGATTTGGTTCAGGTCCCTGATAAATACAATTGCGGAGCTTGGGCTGACACTCAAAGAAAGCTAAAGATACATAATAGATACACATTGCCCACTGTGCCCAAAGAATTCTGCGCACCTTGAGAAAAATACAGTAAAACGGAAAGCAACAATTAGCAAAAGTCGACAAAACCAAAGCCTTGAACCAGAACATGGCATATATATAGCCAACGTCTGAACACATACCTACAAAACTAAGACCCACCCATTGAAAACACCCTAATACATCATTGGGGACAGTTTGAGCAAATCTTTAATACTCTTGATACTTTGTGATCTCCAACTGCAAAACCCAACTAGGTGACTTCCTTCTCCTCATTGTGCTCCAACCTGCTCTGCCATGTTAATTTGCTGATTCAGTATTGCTGGGAGGTTCTAGTGGGAGACCCACCCATTGAAAACACCCTAATACATCATCGGGGACAGTTTGAGCAAATCTTTAATACTCTTGATACTTTGTGATCTCCAACTGCAAAACCCAACTAGGTGACTTCCTTCTCCTCATTGTGCCCCAACCTGCTCTGCCATGTTAATTTGCTGATTCAGTATTGCTGGGAGGTTCTAGTGGGAGAAGGGTATCCAGGACTCTCTGGGATATATTTTTCGGGAGAAGGAGGAAGAGATAATTTGTGATGTTAGTTACCCTACCCAGGCTACTATAAATGGGAGGCAGCCTTATTCCCTAGGGGACACAAGCTCTTACCTCTGAGTTCTCAGTTGTCATACAGGAGCTGATGCTCCAGTCTGCACCATGCAGCTCAATACCATACATAACAGATGTCTCCCTATTCTATACAGGTTCGTATACCATGCTCATCACTGTAGTATTTGACTGTCTTCCAGTAACGCATTCAGCAATGTATTGCCTAGCATTGCACCTTGTCCCAGAGGGGTGTGCCCCATGTCCCTTATTTGGGGACACCACATCTGCACATTTTGCAGCATTGTCTGAAATGGTTCTGCAACCTGCAAACAGCCTCAGCCTTGCTTAGTAGGTCACTTTCCATAAAGGAGTTCTGGCACACACTGAGTTGAGAGTTTTTAAAAATAAAAAACCCTTTACAGTGCAGCCAATCTGGTACTGGTGTGGAGAAGAAGGAATAGAAATTCACCAACAATTTTATTTCTGTTTTTAGTCAACATTTGATTATGGTGCAATTTTTCTGACCAGCTCTGTTAGGCAGCCAGTGCAGTTGGGGTAGAGTGCTCAAATCCCAGTGCAGAGGCCTTGCACACAGTCCTAGGCACCACTTAACCCCCAGATTAAGACTATAACACATGGAGCATAAGGTGTGTAGAGTGTCACATATGGAACCTAGGCTCTGGAGTGAACATCCTCCTCTGTGAGAAACAACACTTCATCAGCAGGCCTCTGTGTTCTGTATTAACTGCAATTTCCAAATGATTTAAAATATAGCTGCACACAGAATGTATTAAACAAATCCAGTCTGGAGGAGAAAAAACAAAGAGATCCTACATCTGAAAGAAAAGGGGCCAACCTTCTTACCAAGTGGAAAGGATCTAAAGGACTCTTGGTAACCACAGCTACCTAACAGCAGCTGCTGTCTGACATTTTGCTTCTTTGGGAACACTTACCTCTTTCAACCAAAGTGCATTGCCCATTCCATGAACCAACCTCAGAGTCAGTAACACCTGTGAATTTTTCTGGGAGACTCACCTTGTTCATTGTCTCAGCATTTTGCTTTGCCAAAACCAACTCCAGCGAATCTGTCACACTGGTAAATTTCATTTGGTCTGCGGGCTGGCGATACTGCTTTTCACTCAGGATTTCTCCAGCTCTCTTAACCTTCTCAACATCTATGGAACCAATGGGGACCCAGCCTGTACCCTTCAGCCATTCCAGGTCTGATTTGTAAACAGCCTAAAATTTAATTAATGTTCAATCAGTCATTTGGAGGAACAATCAAATGAATATATGAATAAATGCAACTGATTTATACACTACTCACTTCATGTAACATTATCTATTACTACAAAATGGTCATTTAATTCTGACTCTCATTTCTTCCAAGGTAGATAAAATAATTATTACACAGCACAATGAATGGGAAAATGGAAGGACTCCACAGACTCATTATTAGGGCACCTTTGACAGATCAAAGATCAAGAAAACAGCAAGGATTTGGTGGCAAAGGATCGGTAACAGGATATGGAACATTTCACAAGCCAGTAGGGGCAGAAGCAGCCAAAGCAGGGACTACTGCACTGAGGAAGAAGGGGAGAAAACGGGGCCCAGCTGAGGCCACCCTTCCCCTGGACCCAGAACTGCACAGGGGAGACACCCCTCCATTCTGGGGGTACTAGAACCCAGATGGTGCCTACCTCAACTTCCCCTTCATTCCCCACATCAGGGAGCTGCAGAGAGGCAACAGACAGAGATTCCAGCTGGTAGGGGCTGAAGCAGCCAAAGCAGGGATCTTTGGACTTCTGGACATTTGGAAAACTTTCCACAGTTTTGACTAGACTTTCTCTGGCCTTTGTTGATTGGTGTTTGCTCCAACCCTCTCCTTCTACCGCCCAGTCTCTTCACCTGAGCTTCATTCCATTCCTACTCCCTCTTACCATCTTCTCACCTGCCCTATCCCCCTGAGCATTTCCCCTTCCCTGTTCTTTTGATTTAGCTGATTCCCTCCTAAGTAACTCCTAACCCCAGAAAAAATCATGGAATTAACATGACATTTGCTGCCATCTCATTGTTTACTCTGCTTGTGTGTTCTACCCCTTCCCCTACCCTGTGTCTGTGTCATCCTTTTAGATTGCAAGCTCTTCAGGTCAGGGACGTCTGCTACTCTCTGTTGGTACAGCATCTAGCACAACAGGGCTCCACTCTTGGTTGGCTCTTAAGCACTACCATTGTAAGGATGTTAAATAGACATCTGTGTGCAGTAGGATGACCAGATGTCCCGATTTTATAGGAACAGTCCTGATATTTGGGGCTTTTTCTTAAATAAGCTCCTATTACCACCCACCCCCGTCCCGATTTTTCACACTTGCGATATGGTCACCCTAGTGTGCAGGCATGTCAGGGTAAAATTGGGCCTGCTGCATGTATTACACATGTTGTACACTCACATCACTCTGCAGCTCATAGGCCTTCTTAGCTTGGATCACATCATTCTGGTCTGGCAGACATGTCCACTGGTGCAGGTAATGGCGGTAATCAACATCGCTGACCAGTTCCTGACATTTCTTGGCCTGCACAATTCCCAGCATGTCCACTGGGCTAGTGTATTTGGTCTTTGATTTCTCAAAATATTTCTTGTACTCCCTGTCACTCTGGATCTTGGCTACATGCATAGACCACATCATCTTGGGATCATCCTGGATGGTGCGGGCTCCCACATGGTGGCCAAGCTGCTTGCGATACCCTTCTTTGTATTTGTACTAAAATAAAATATATTTATATTCACTGTGACAGTTTTCCACTCGGAAACAATGTACCCAACTTAACTAGAATATGCATACCCTCAGACTGGAAAAAAATGTATCAGACTTTCTTTAATATGCTATTTTATTCATTTCGTTCAAAAGAAGAGAAAAATAAGTTAAGGTATTCTATCTTGCTATCTCCATAAACATATTACTACTAAATTTGCATACCTTACCCCTTACAACCATGTACTTAATATCTTGTTTGTGGTCTCACATCCTTTTAATTTTTTAGGATGTATGATAAAATTCTTAAGGAAAGAACACAACATCTGCTGACAAATTAACATCAACTGGCACATTTATCTTCTATTTAATTAGTGATGCCAAGGACGAAACCAACCTGGAGAGTGAACTACCTTCTAACCCCTACTGGTGTTGCCCTAGGTGAGCAGTGAGGCACACTGGCAGAGTAGTGAAAGGGAGACTTTATTGTCATTGCTTATGCCATATCTGTTCCATGGATGAGTCATCTTCAGTCACATGGGCTTTCAATACAACAACTTTTCATCAGCACTAAAATCTTCTCATGACAGAAAAAGGGGATTGTTTAGGACTGTTAATATTATTTATTATTTTTTCTGAAGCATTTAATTCTTCTCTCAAAAAGTAGTAAATAGGTACCTTATATAATCTCACTATGTGCCTGATCCAACACCCATTGTACTCAATGGAAATATTTCAATGGGCATAGGACTAGGCTTTATATTATTTATTTTATCACTGCAATGTATTTGTCTAAGGCCTCTATCACTGTAGATCTTGATATGGTCCTTTATTTTCAGATGCAAGAAGCATGCACTATAATTATTGGATAGTAATAGAATCTATTGTACAATTTAAAAGCATTTACATAGAAAAATTATAGAGTACAAATTCTGAACTCTTTTCCATAAGAAACATGTCCCTGTAGATATAACAAAAAAGGTTACCTACTTCACTGGCAATATTTCTGGATGCCTTGGCAGCCTGGATTGGAATGGCATCAACACGTAAGTCATAACCTCTCTTTTTCAATTCCTCCAAGGCTAATTTGTACAATTTCTATGAGAAAGGAAACCATTTATATTTTTATCTCATTAACCAGGCACTTTATGCACCTCCCTTGTAGTTAAGCATGTTACACATGTATATAACAAAACCCATTAAGTCACTAGAAAACATGATTAATATTCAAAATGGGAAAACCTGATTTAAATATGACCCATAGCTACCTGCCCTAGGTAGTAGGAAAATGCACATTTCCAACATTTTATTGTATAAATCTGGCAGCAGTAAGGGAGTGGAAAGCAGGGATGGTGGGAATCTACCTGAAGACCAAGAAATGAGGTGAAAGGTTTCCAAGATGCGAAGTTTTGCACTGTTGCAAATTCTCATTATTTCCTGAAAAACATTTTTTCACAAGGACACTGGCAAAATGAAAGAGGGGAGTTTCCCAGTGTGCTATTTACATATGTCAAGAGTTTACCACAGGATAAGCTCCTAGTTTAATGCTGATACTACTTTTGAAAATCAAAAGTCAGACACCAAGAAGATAATTTAAATTATAGCAAAAATCTGTCTTAACTAACATTACTGGCCACACGTGGCACTATACAGATGTGCAGCATTATCGTATTCATTGAAAAGCCAGACATAACAAAATTGTACTGTCCAGAGCTCATTATTTCATCCTTTCAGTTTTTTACTTTTACCCACCTCACTGCAGTTTATTTGGTTGAGTTTTGCTAGCATGATATCTGGAGTGTCAGGCATGACATGAATTGTAGTTTTGTCTTTGTCCCATGCTTCAGTGTATAAGCGCTAAGAATGAAGACAGGAAGAGACTATTGTTATTATTTCTGAATAGAAATGAAAGGTAATTCAGTAATAACCTACAGTAACTATCTATCAAACCTTGCCATTATTACTCTGGCAAAACTGTTATACACAAAGGGAATTTATCTGAGGAGAGCGGCTCATATTTGGCTCCACATTTAGAAATTGATTACATCAGTTTACAACAATAAAAAGGCTGAGGCAAACCTAAGGTGTCTGATGAGCTATTGCAGCTGACTACACACATGTGCCCAAGAAAAAGCGCACTGTAATATCCTGAATAATCTTAGTAACTTGATTCTTGCTTTACATGTCCTCCTTTGTGCTTAATAAGATAGGTCCTACATACTGCTTTGCAAACATACTGTTTTATCTCAGGACATCAACATTACTTTGAATCATGTAGGAGTCGGCAGCGCATCCGTACAAGGACACAAGTATCTGTGGTAAAAATGTTGAGGTCCGTGGTAATATTTCAAGAAACGTTGAATGACTGAATGACATAACCCCCGCCCGCCCCCAATGTCTGTCACTATGTACTGTAATTTTGTCAAGTGTCCATCACGCAACATAGTGGTGCTGATCCCTAAGTATTCCTAATTTTCTGTCTTTAATCATGAGTAGCACAGCACAGATGTATTACTTATCAAATCATTACTCACCTTATTCATTGTCTCTGCATTATTCTTGGCCAAGACCATTTCTAGAGAATCTGTCACACTAGTAAATTTGAATGTGTCAGGAGGCTGACGGTATATTTTATCACTTAAGATCTCTCCAGCTTTCTTGGCTTTTTCAACATCCAGGGAACCAACTGGAACCCAACCAATGCCTCTCAGCCATTGGAGATCTGACTTGTAGTAATTCTGTTAACAAAATAAATACAAAAGAAATTCCTTGGTTCACTTTTCCAGATTATCATCCCGGTACATTTTATCTAAATTTTATAACTACTGAACAACTAGCTAGCTGTGACTAAAACATACAGCAAATGAAAAGGGAAAACAAATTAAAAGCTATAATATAGTAAAACCTAGATTTTGGCTAGAATTCAGGGGTGAAATACTGGTCCACTGAATAAATGGCAAAACTACCATTTTATCCAAAGAATGCATCATTGAAAAGCAATATCATACAGAAGAGCCATCTTTACAACTCATCTCAAGTCTTTCTTTCTCAGGTTGACCTCCAAGACCCAAACAATGCTATCTAGCTACTCTAGTTGATTTTTATCAACATCGTTTTTGTACATCTACGCTTTCATCTTTTTACATACACCCCTCCTGGTCTCTGCTCTCCACTCCAGCTACATTCCACAATACGTTTTTTGGCTCCAGACATTGCATCTTTCTCAATGCCACCCTTGCACAACCTGCCATTTACTACATATCATGCATATTTCTTTGACTCAGGCTCCTCTCCAGTTACAACATGGTTGTTCTGACATTGCTTATTGTGGTTCACAATTTTAGCCCTAGTGATAGTAATGAAATGCATGGAGCTTGGCAATGCTGCTTTGCAAGACTCTGTATGAACATTTCCTTTGACATATTAATCCATATAGGTGCATTTTTACCTATTCCTCATTTCACTTCAAGGTCCAGGTTCAAATAAATCCAAAATCTCAAAGTAGTGAATCTTAGTTAAAAATCACTGCATTTCACCTGGACTAAAACCATGAGTAACTAACAATTTCTCATAATTTCAATCATAAATGGGGACAAATGTGCTTAAACGGGTCTTAAATTTGAACTAATTAAGGAGTCTTTTAATGGATTTAATCTGAGTTTCCATTTGTAACAAAACCTGTTACAATACTAGAACTGGTGTTTTACTGAGAACACTTGGCTCTGCTGTTATCAGTATGTGAAATCATTTTTCATCTAAGGTACAGTAGCAAATACAGTCATCTTCTGGAACTGAAACAGAAAAGGTACTTACATCACTCTGTAGCTCATAGGCCTTTCTAGCATGAATGACATCATTCTGGTCTGGCAGACACGTCCACTGGTGAAGAGGATGTCTATAATCAACGTCACTGACCAGTTCCTGACATTTCTTTGCCAGCACAATCCCCAGCATATCCACTGGACTATTATACTTGGTCTTCCATTTCTCAAAATCTTTCTTATACTCCCTGTCACTCTGGATTTTGGCAACATGCATAGACCATACCATCTTGGGATCATCCTGGATGGTGCGGGCTCCCACATGATGGCCTAGCTGCTTGCGATATCCTTCTTTGTATTTGTACTGAAGGAAAAAGCAAAATATAATGTTCCTTTAATCAATAATATTGTGACTATTAATTTTAAATAGTTCTAACAAGAAACTCTCCAAAAATTATTTATAAATTATAGCTATCATGATGCTTTCAAGGTATTTTATCGCGGTAGTGTCATGGCTTTGCATTCTAGGCAACTGAATTGTGAATTAGAACTTTAAATGGGATAGACATTCTGGGATATAAAGAATTATTAAACTTTCTTTTTGTAATGTTAAAGAGAAATAATTGTGATATGCATGTACTATGAGTTTTTTTAACAATTAAAGATTTAATTAATGAAGTAGGTCTTTTTTTTTTGCCTAAAATTATGTACAACAGACCTTTATCTATGCCATGCACGTGAAGTTGAATCTCTTAGTGTTTTAATTATTATTTTTATTTTCAATTTAAATGTTTAAATATATGCACCACAGCTTTACAACATATAAACCACATCTTCATTGTTTAATCAAACCTCCTGTTGCAGAATTTACATATGGAATTTACAGAATGCAAAGGTTCCTTGTAAGTATGTAGAGAAATAAAGAGCAGTTTCTTACATCACTGGCAATATCTCTGGATGCTTTGGCAGTCTTGATGGGAATAGCATCAATTCGCAAGTCACAGCCTCTCTTCTTTGCCTCTTCCATGGCAAGTTTATATAGACTCTATGAAAAGAACTAAACAGAGTTAAATTCTCATAGCTGGACTATGCATGTTGCCTTCTCTGCAAAACAGTCAGCTCAGAAAGACAACAACTAGAAGAATTATCATACAATCGATTCAGATCTAACAATCTAATTTTCTTAACTGAAAAAGCCAGATCATCATCTGGTGTAAATTCAGATCAGCTGAGGATTTGGGCCAAAGAGTCTAGCTAATGGTTGTACTATTTGTCTATCTTCTTCTTTAACTGATGTAGAATAGAATACAATTTTACAGATCACACTTGTAGTGTCAACGCCTCCACTGTAAATGGATCAAATCTTACTTTCCAAAGCAACTGCCTATTGATGCTTATATATTTGCCCCTTACTTACACGGATCAGAAGCACTTTAGGTCTTAAGAATCAAGTTAGAAATTATTTGTTTGATATTTTCAAATATAGGATGAATTTCACAACTTTTTAGCACTAGTACCTTTAACAGGAGGAGCCTCAGCAATTCACTGGAGAACCCATTTGTGGACCTTAGCTCATACTGATGATCACTGAACAAGAGATTTATCTCTTTGAAGTCAGTGGGACTCTTCTCATTTGCTCCAACCCCTCAGACAGAGACAAACACCTACAAGAACTCTATCAAGCATTCTCACAACTACAGTACCCACCTGCTGAAGTGAAGAAACAGATTGACAGACCCAGAAGAGTACCCAGAGGTCACCTACTACAGGACAGGCCCAACAAAGAAAGTAACAGAACGCCACTAGCCGTCACCTTCAGCCTCCAACTAAAACCTCTCCAGCGCATCATCAAGAATCTACAGCCTATCCTGAAGGAGGATCCCTCACTCTCACAGATCTTGGGAGATAGGCCAGTCCTTGCTTACAGACAGCCCCCCAACCTGAAGCAAATACTCATCAGCAACCACACACCACACAACAGAACCACTAACCCAGGAACCTATCCTTACAACAAAGCCCATTGCCTACTCTGTCCACATATCTATTCAAGGGACACCATCATAGGACCTAATCACATCAGCCACACTATCAGAGGCTTATTCACCTGCACATCTACCAATGTGATACATGCCATCATGTGCCAGCAATGCCCCTCTGCCATGTACATTGGCCAAACTGGACAGTTTCTACGTAAAAGAATAAATGGACACAAATCAGATGTCAAGGATTATAACATTCAAAAACCAGTCAGAGAACACTTCAAACCTCCCTGGACACTCAATTACAGACCTAAAAGTCGCCATTATTCGACAAAAAAACTTCAAAAACAGACTCCAACGAGAAACTGCAGAACTGGAATTAATTTCAAACTGGACATCATTAAATTAGGCTTGAATAAAGACTGGGAGTGAATGAGTCATTATGCAAACGAAAAACTATTTCCCCGCGCTAATTTTCCCCCTACTGTTTCCAACACCTGTTTGTCAACTGTTTGAAATGGGCCATCCTGATTATCACTACAAAAGTTTTTTTTCTTCTGCTGATAATAGCCCACCTTACTCGATTACTCTCGTTAGAGTTGGTATGGTAACCCGCATTTTTTCATGTTCTCTGTATATATATATATATCTTCCTACTGTATTTTCCACTGCATGCATCTGATGAAGTGGGCTTTAGCCCACGAAAGCTTATGCTCAAATAAATTTGTTAGTCTCTAAGGTGCCACAAGTACTCCTCGTTCTTTTTGCTGATACAGACTAACACGGCTACCACTCTGAAACTTCTCAAAAGAGTGCTCACCATCATGAATAAAGGTTCCACAATCAAGCCAGAAGACTACTATGCTGGAATATGGAAAACATTTTGATGTTCACTTTTTGGCAGGTAAATGTTATGGGATAAGTCAGGAAACTTAGTGTAAATATTTATTTCAAGTTTGTTAAGATATATTTTGGCCAAGCCAATGACACAGCATGATTCCACTTAGATTATTAATACACTCATGACAGAAACTGTGCTTTTGCTTACCTGGCTGTAGTTGAGCTTGTTCTGTCTTGCCAATGTAATCTCGGGTGTGTCAGGCATCATGTGGATTTGAGACTTGTCTTTATCCCAGGCTTCAGTGTATAAACGCTGCAAATGAAATAACAAATGTTAAACCAACAGCAATAAACAAGATAGTGATCAACATATGAAGACCTCATAAAACATAATAAAGTATTTTAATAACATTACTTCAAGTAACGCCTAAAAATCATATAATGTCTACATTTACACTAACCTCTTTCCAGGTCAAGATTCTAAAAGGGCTTCAATTTCAAAAACATGTGTCTAAGTTGCAAGATTTCCACTGGAAAAGACTCCTGCTCTTGCTTATTTTGCACTCCCTCTGGGCATAGGGACTAATGAAAATATCAGTAAAGTCAATTGAAAGACTCACACTGACATTAATGGGCTTTGAATCAGGTCCACAAAGTGTAGGCAAGCACTGAGGCCCTGAATACTATGACAAATTATTTTAATGTATGGACATTTTCAGAGACAACTAGTTCCCAGCTATTTTACAAATTGCTACATGTGTCTGGAATTATAGCTAATTGATCATTATAGCCTGGGTCAAATACATATTTGGTAATGTAATTTGGGTCTAATACATATAATTACAAATGTAATTTGTTATCTTTAACGGTTTGCAGCACTAGTACCTTTCTCAGAAAGCTAGGACTCACCTTATTCATTGCTTCTGCATTATGCTTGGCCAAGACCATTTCCAAAGAATCCGTTACACTAGTAAATTTTAATTTGTCTGGTGGCTGACGATATATATTGTCACTAAGGATCTGTCCAGCTTTCTTGGCTTTTTCAACATCCAGGGAACCAACTGGGACCCAACCGATGCCTCTCAACCATTGAAGATCTGACTTGTAACAATTCTATTAACCGTAAATACAAAGGTAACTATTTAGTTAACGTATTCAACTAAACATCCCAGTACATCTCATGCAGGGACTGTGCAAGCCCTGTGCACTGAAAAGAACCCCTCCTCCCTCTCTGCACTGGCTCTTAGCCAGCCAGCTACGATCCTTCCCCTCACCTTAGACGTATATTGTCTCCCCATCTTCCTCGGGTATCCTCCATCCTACCATGTGTCAGGAAAAGGCTGAGCGAAAATATGGGCTTTTCACTTGGAGTCTTGCATCAATAAGGCCATGAATTTCAGAGTTGAGGGACTTCCACTAAGAACACCCTGACTCAGACATCCAAATTTACAGCTGTGAGCTCAGATGCCTTAGGTGAGCTGGAAGGACGAAACCTTCCCACAAGTTTCATTAAGAAGCCGCTCCATAGATACTACTGTGGGCATGGCTCACTTTGATTCCCCCCTCAAGTGGGTTTAAGATCCAATCATTCAGCATAATTCATACACCCACTGGCAGTGACCCCGACTTTATACAGCCACAGAGAAAATAATCATGGAACAGCACTTTGTGATGGGACCAGGTGTGGCGTTCCCTTTCAGAGCTTCTCTTTAGC
The DNA here is from genome assembly GCF_965152235.1 of Eretmochelys imbricata. Classification (NCBI taxonomy): domain Eukaryota; kingdom Metazoa; phylum Chordata; order Testudines; family Cheloniidae; genus Eretmochelys; species Eretmochelys imbricata. Next base: position 28,015,880 of record NC_135582.1, read on the forward strand.
CTGTCTCACTGCACAATAGAACTATTGAACCACCATTCCAGAGGTTTCAGGTCCTCTACACCCACCAAAAGGGAACGATATAATGCTGAAAGCATAATTTACTATGCAACTGTGATCACTGATACATAAGGCTCCGTGTTTGTCACAGAGGTCATGGATTCTGTGACTTTCCGTGACCTCTGTGACTTCTGCAGCAGCCCCGTGAGCCGCCTGAGCAGCTCGGGCAGTCCCCGGGTCAGTTGCACTGGCTGCTGCTGGGCCAGTCGCAGGGCCCTCCAGCAGCAGGAGTTTGGGGGGGAGGGGCTCAGGGCTTGGGGCCGCTGCTTACCTTGGGGCAGGTGGAGTCTTCTCCCTCAGCTCCCCTAGCTCCACAGGCTGCCTCTGCCGGCAGCCAGGCACTGCCCCCGCAGCTCCCATTGGTCATGGTTCCCAGCCAATGGGAGCTGCAGAACCGGAGTTTTGGGTGGAGCAGAAGCAGCATGTGGAGCTCTAAGGAGCTGGGGCTGTCGTTTCCCAGGAGCTGGGTAAGGAACCTGTCCAAGCCCCACCCCCCACAATCCCCCCCGCCAGACTGCGACTCCCCCCACCCCTCAGCACCTGTGCCCCCCTCCCCAGCACCCCCGGGCTGCAACTCACTCCCTGAGCACTTGCAGCCCCCTCCCCAGCATCCGCGGTGCTTCCCCAGGCTGCAACCCCTCTCCAGTAACTGCAGTGCCCGCCCAGGGCCACGACTACCCCCAAGCACCCATGCCCCCTCCCCAGCACCCACAGCAGTTCCCCAGGCTGCGCCCCCCTCCCCAGCACCTGTGGCGTCCCCAGAGTCTCCCTCCCCCAGTTTTAGTCAGGGATATTTTAGTAAAAGTCATGGACAGGTCATGGGCAGTAAACAAAAATTCATGGTCCCTGACCTGTCCCTGACTTTTACTAAAAATACCTGTGACTAAAACGTAGCCTTACTCATATACCTGGGAACTCTCATATTCAGTACTCACATCACTCTGTAGCTCATAGGCCTTTCTAGCATGGATGACATCATTCTGGTCTGGCAGACATGTCCACTGGTGAAGAGGATGTCTATAATCAACGTCACTGACCAGTTCCTGACATTTCTTGGCCAGCACGACTCCCAGCATATCCACTGGGCTATTATACTTGGTCTTCCATTTCTCAAAATCTTTCTTGTACTCCCTGTCACTCTGGATCTTGGCTACATGCATAGACCACATCATCTTGGGATCATCCTGGATGGTGCGGGCTCCCACATGATGGCCTAGCTGCTTGCGATATCCTTCTTTGTATTTGTACTGTAGGCAAAAAAATGAAGTTCAACAAATTTCAGGTTTCTTGTTAAGAAAATATCCCATAGGAATTTTCCGGCGTCTTCATGGTTAGTGGAGAGTTTGGACGCTTTTATGTGAACATGTGTCACTTCATAAAGTATTATTTCTGAGTGCTAAACCACTCATATGACACCTAGAACTTAGGAAAAAGCTTAGACACAGGAGTCCCTTAAATATGTAAGTAATATTGTTACTATGCCAGGACCCCGTACACCGTTTGCCTGAAACCCAATACATTCACTTTCAACATACTACAATATAAGATTATCTTAACAGGCTCTGAGAGGAATAAGTTCTCCCTGTGACCGTGGATAGCGATTGTTCGTGGTCACAGCTATCTCAAAAGTCTCAACTAGCATTTAGCCTAAAATGCAGACCAAAGTGGTTAACTCCATTGTATGAAATCTGCTCATTAACGAGGCCAAACACATTTGTTTTCAAATGCCAGTTTCAATTGAATGAGTATGTTACCAGGAAAAGATCAGCGAGGCAGTGCTGGTAGATAACACCTAAACAGAAAGATTAATTCACCTAAAAATATTTACTAGCAGTTATTATTAAATAAGAGACATTAGTTAGAATTAAAACTGGACAGGATAACTTCATTTGTCACACCCCTCAAACCAGCAAACAGAGATCCTCAAATAGACAACAGACACTGGGAATGTAATCCTGCCACAGATAAAGTAAGGACAGGCCTACAGGAACTATACAGAAGATTTTATTCCAGGCGTACTCCTATTTATTTTTCAGAAAGAGCTTTGCCTGATTGTGTTGATGGAGCACGCCTTTAACTGCTCACTATGAACTTGAGACCTTTGAAAGTGTGAGGAGAAGGGTCTGAGTTTACTTACCTCACTTGCAATATCTCGGGAGGCTTTAGCTGCCCTGATTGGAATGGCATCTACCCGTAGGTCATAGCCTTTCTTCTTGTCCTCTTCCATTGCAAGTCTGTACAGTTTCTAAAAAAATAAAAAATATTCATTACATTTCAGAAATAATGCATATCCCTTTCATCTAAGTTGTCTTACAAGCTGCCCTTTAATTTTTAAGCAAGGCATCACCTACCTCACTGTAATTCAATTTGTTCTGCTGTGCCAGTAAAATAGCAGGGGTATCTGGCATCACGTGGATGCTAGTTTTATCTTTATTCCAAGCATCTGTATATGAGCGCTGAAAAGCAAAGAGCAAATATAATAGGAGTTGGAATCATGAAGACCGCAGTCATTGAAATGGTAAGATATAATTATGGCTGAATAAAGCATGATCCAGATCAGCAATCCTAAGAGTTTCATGGAGGCTGGAACAAAAGTAACTAAAACTTAAACAACAGAAATTCTCTTGTTCGCACTGACCTGGAGACCCACTGCAAATTACAGGATTTTACTCATTAATTAATAAAGGTCAGCTACTGATACTCTCATTCATGATGAGTAGTACCTTGCTACACAAGACCACACAATGATTTCAGTAGGATTTTTGAGTGACGTACCATTTGACAGGTGAAATTCTGGCTCTACTCTAGTCAGTTGGAATGTTGCTTCAGAGGGGCAAAGATATAGCCCCGCATGATTAATCTAGTTTGAGTCAGAGCAAATACAGCAAGTCTTGCACATCACCGAATGCAATTTTTCCATTATCTTTGTCAATGAAGGTTCAGCTTCAACTATTTAATACTTCATAATTTGCTGGCAAATAATGGATTTGATATTTTGGAGGTATAATCAAGTCTTACTAATATGGCAATTCACTATAACCTCTGCCATTAGATCAGAGGGATTAGAGGTAAAGGGTGTGGATACTATGTTTTGTGAAGATCAAGAAATGCTAATTAGCAAAGAGATATACAATCACGAGATGTTTTGGGGCAACAATTCCCATGAGATATATATGAATATCTTTCTTAGGTATAACTGGCCAGTTTTCTGCACAATCATGATAAATACTTGAAAAAGAAACAGCCTAGCTCTTTACACTGAGAAATTATTTTATAACTTAAAAAAAATCTAAAAACATACAACCAAACTCTTGGTAAAATCTTTTTCATGTTTCTGAGTATAAACATAAGCAATTATTAAATATATATTTTAAAATATACTTGAGCTATGTGCTAGACACTCAAAATACAAAACAAAAGTAATGCAAACTTCTTTATTTTCCTTAAAAACCAAAACATTAGCATCAAGAAAAATTATATCATTTTAATTCTAGTTGCAAATAAATAGAAAACTCACGTGGTTCATAATTTCAGAATTGTGCTTTGCCAGAACCATTGGTAGAGAATCAAGCAGGCTATTAAATTTGATCGTGTCTGGGTGTTGCCGATAGGTATGGTCACTCAGGATGGTGGCTGCTCTCTTATTCTTCTCATCCTCCAAAGAACCAGCTGGGGACCAGCCAATGCCTTTCAACCACTGAAGATCTGACTTATATACAATCTGAAATTAAAGAGGAAGACAAGAAAGTTTATTATTTTAGTTAGACAACATGAACATTTTTTCTCCAATGCAAAGCAGCACCAATTAAAGAGATTCTCACTGTTTAATCAATATCATATGATGACAGAGGTCGTTACCTCACAGCCCTCTGACAGGACTAGTTCAACACTGACAGATTCTGAATTCTGCCTACACTGCTTTCTTTTTTCTTGAGACATTTATTTATGTGTCAACATGAGACAAAATAATTTCAAAGGAGGTTTGCAGAGTCATGTAAGAGATTTAGGAACACAAACTTCAATGGTCGTTGCAGTCCTAAATGCCTTAGATGATTTTGATAATCTCCCCCTTTGTTTGTAAGTATACATCCCTTTGATCCTTGCATGAAAGGGACCTGAACTATTACCACCATGCAGGCACAAAGAGGCAACTCTAGAGAACATATATACAAGTCAGACACTGCACACAGGCAAGTCGCTACTCCACAAAAATCTTGCTCCACCTATTGGAAGTTCTGTTCCAGTCAGGGTGGAGATTAATCTAAAACTGGCATGGAGACAACCCAGTCACTCAAGGTAAATTTTGGTAATTACAGCCATTGCTTTTCCTCTCTCAGATATCAGAGATAAGAAGGACCTCAAGCTCTGGACATGTCACTTATATAAACAAAACAGTATATTTACAAACATGAAACTCAGATGCTTTTACCCTCTCCCTCCTCTACTGAGAGTTCAAATCCACTGCAGAAAATCTAACTCCAAAGTTCACAAGAGGGGATCAGTACTTAGGATGCAAAAGGAAGGCTACATGCTGCAAACTGTGAACTAATTAAACTGTGGAATGATTCACTTCCATTGGCAGCATTCTGAAAATACCCACCTATCCCGTGTGCTCCAGCAAAGGTCCTTGCAGGAAAAAGGGTTCGGAAATGGAGACCTTTAAATACATTTTTTACATCGGATGAAAAAACATAATTAATAAAATGCTTCACTTTTCACAAAGCTGATAAAAGTAGGACTTACATCACTCTGAAGATCATATGTTTTCCTGGCATGTACAACATCGTTCTGGTCTGGCAGACATGTCCACTGGTGCAGAGGATGTCTATAATCAACTTCACTAACCAGTTCCTGACACTTCTTGGCAAGTACAATTCCCAGCATATCTATGGGAGTATTATACTTGGTCTTCCATTTCTCAAAATCTTTCTTGTATTCCCTGTCACTCTGGATCTTGGCTACATGCATAGACCACACCATCTTTGGATCATCCTGGATATTGCGGGCTCCCACATGGTGGCCTAGCTGTTTGCGATACTCTGCTTTGTATTTGTACTGTAGGTTAAAAAAAAAGTCCAATTAGTTTCAGGGGGATTTGTTAAGAAAACAACCTATAATCCTATAGCAACTCCCTGGAGGACTTCTTCATGAGACAGTGGAGGCTTTTATGTGAAGAAGTGTTCTGTTCATAGACTGTGGAGTCTGAGTGTTAAAGCACTCGTAGGGCTCTCCGCATAAAAAGAGGTTTAGACACAAGAGTTTCTTAAACATGTAAGTAATAAGATGTCTTTGTGCCTAGGTCTGGTGGCCTATATGCCACTGGAATGTTTCAAGAGGAAAACTACAGCTTCCTCTGCCTGAGACATTGTAGCCAAGCTATTTCTTATTCCTTGGTCTGGCTCCCCTGAGGTCAGAACTCAGTTTCTCTCTATGAAGGGCCCATCAGTTATTTCCTCAGCTAACAGTCTCCACCTGATTATAACGGTCTTAAACACAAAGCGCTTTAAGGGCAATTTTTCAGAAACAGTAAGAAAATCATTAAATATAACAGATAAAATAAAAATATGCCTAGCAAATGTAATAGAAAACATTGTTAAACTGATACTAATTTGGTTACTAAGAATCAAAAGAGAAAATAGACCTTCAACATATTACAATATTAACTTAGTTTAACAGTCTCCAAGAAAAAAAGTTTTCCCTATGACTGAGGATAAGCCACTGGATTATGGTCATAAACCTCTGATATTTTCTACTAGCATTTGACCTAAATTCCAGTCCAAGAGGATATATGCCTTTGCATGAAGTCTAATAATTAACAAGGCCAAACACATTTGTTTTCCAATACCAATTTCAATTAAGTGGGTATGTTACTGGGAAAGGACTGACAGGCAGCACGGGTAGGTTACACTGCAAGAAAAAGATTTATTTAGCTAAAACCATTGAGTAGCAATTATAAAATAAGAGATATTAGTTAGAATTAAAAGTGGACAAGATGACTTCATTTGTCACACACCTCAAACCATCAAACCCAGATCCTCAAGTAGACAACACATGCTGGGAGAGGAACCTCACCACAGGTAAAGTAAGGACAGACCTACAGGAACTGTAGGGAAGTTTTTATTCCAGTTGCACTCCTCTTTATTGTTTGGAAAGTGTGTTACTGGATACATGATTGTGTTCATGAAGCATGCCCTTAACTGCTCACTAAAATGTTGAGACCTCTGAAACGGAGAGGAGAAGGGTCCAAGTTTACTTACCTCACTTGCAATATCTCGGGAGGCTTTAGCTGCCCTGATTGGAATGGCATCTACCCGTAGGTCATAGCCTTTCTTCTTGTCCTCTTCCATTGCAAGTCTGTACAGTTTCTAAAAAAATAAAAAATATTCATTACATTTCAGAAATAATGCACTTTCTTTTCATCTAAATATTCTCACATGCTGCCTTTTAATTTTTAAGCAAGGCATCACCTACCTCACTGTAATTCAATTTGTTCTGCTGCGCCAGTAAAATAGCAGGGGTATCTGGCATCACGTGGATGCTAGTTTTATCTTTATTCCAAGCTTCTGTATATGAGCGCTGAAAAGCAAACAACACATATAATAAGATGTTCAAAATCATGAAGACCTAAGTCATTAATAGGGTAAGATATAATTCTGACTGAATAAGCGTGATCAAGATCAGAAATCCTAAGAATTTCAGGCAGTCCAGAACAACTGTAACTAAAACTAAAATAACAACAGAAGTTTTCTCTGCACTGACCTCAAGACCCATGGCAAATTACTGAATTTTACTAATTAACAAATAACGGTCACGGAGACCTTCACTTATATTGAGTGGTACCTTGTTCCACAAGTCCACTCAGTGATTTTAGTGAGATTTTTGAGTGATATTCTACTTGACATCATTGAAATCAATAAGAATTTTGCCATTGACTTCAATGAGACAAGATTCCCAGGATGATTGATCTAGTTTAAATCACAGTAAATAAAGCAAGCATTGCACATTACCAAATGCATTTTTCCATTTGACAATGAGAGTTCAGCTTTGATTATTTAATACTTCATAATTTACTGACTAATAACCTGTTAGGTATTTTGGAAATATAATTAAGTCTTTTTAATATGGCAAGTCACTATAAACTGTCATTAGATCTGAGAGACTGGAGCTCTGGTTTGTGAAGATAAAGAAATACAAATTAGCAAAGTTCTATTGAATTTTGAAACTTACTGCGTAACAATTCACCTGACATTTATATAAATATGTCTGCTAGGTATAACTGGCCAGTTGTCTGCACAATCATGATAAATATATATATAGTTGCACCCCCACTTGAAAACAAAATATACAGTTTAGCTCTTTACATTAATTATTTTGCAACAACATAAAACAACATGTAAATACATAAAGCCAATCTCTCATTAAACCACTTTTCCACGTTTCTGATCTTAAACAGAGGCAACTATTAAATATATTTTAAAAATATACTTTAGCTATGTGCTAGAAACTCAAAATACAAAGTAAAAGTACTCAGTTATAATGGTAATAAATCCCTGACATTCCATGAAAAGACTGTAGTCTTGAAATGCAAACGTCTTTATTTTCCTTTAAAAAAAACCTTTAGCATCCAGAAAAACTGTACTGTTTTAATTCTAATTGCAAATTTACAAAACTCACCTGATCCATAATTTCAGAATTGTGCTTTGCCAGAACCATTGGTAGAGAATCAAGCAGGCTAGTAAATTTGATCGTGTCTGGGTGTTGCCGATAGGTATGGTCACTCAGGATCTGGGTTGCTCTCTTATTCTTCTCGTCATCCAGAGAGCCAGCTGGGGACCAGCCAATGCCTCTCATCCACTGAAGATCTGATTTATATAAAAGCTGAAGTAACAGACGAAGACAAGACAGTTCACTATTTTATTTAGACAACATGAATATTTTTTCTTCAAAGAAAAGCAGCACCACTTGAAGAGAGTCTCAATGTTTAATCAATATCTAATGATGACAGAGGTATTCACCTTGTAGTCTTCTGATATGGCTAGTTCTACAATGATGGACTCTGAAACCCCAGTTGGATTCTGCCTACTTCAGTTTCTCTACAAAAATCTTACTTCACCCCCTGGAAGTTCTGTTTCAGTAAGGGTGGAGATTCATCTATTTTGCATTTTGAGAATTAACAGCCATTTCTTTTCTTCCACCAAATGTCACAGATGAAGAGGCACTTCCTACCCCCTCAAGCTGTGGACATGTCACTTAAACAGCCAAAACAGTAAATATTAAAAATATTAAATAGTAAAATATAGTAAATATTAAATAGTTCTAATATTTAATATCCTTCAATCTGGCAGTGAAAAGATCTATAGAAAGATTTGCAGGATCCCAGGGGAGAGACATCTTCTTCCTCTTCTGAGCCTGAAAAAGGCAACACAGGGTACGGGGAGCTGTTCCCACAGATGTTCTCAGTGGTCTAGCTATGGAAGACACACAAGGGTCAGTAGAAGCTATAGGTTAGAGTGGTCAAAAAGCTGATGCTGGCATAAATAGTGTGTGTGTCATTGGTTCCAAATGCATCAGCAGAACTGACTCCATCATCAGTTCTGGTTGCATTGTCAGTGCTGGTTGCATCATTAATTCCAGGCGAGATGTCAGTGCCAGGTACATCAGCGAAGTCGACTGTGTAGTCGGTGTCAGATGTATAGTCATTATCAGTTGAGGAGATACTGAAACTATCTGAAATAGAGGAGAGTCAGGCAGAGAAAAAAAAAGAAGGTCCCTTGCTGCTAGGAAAGCCTGAGGCGTAGAAGGCATCTCAGTTGATTATATGAGTGCCAATGGTGCCAGAGGATCCAGTGGAGCTGAAACACACTGAGAAGGACCCAGCATGGGTGAATTCACCAGTCTTCACAGCCCCATTGAGCTGAAGGCAACAGTGCTACCTCTGACATGATCAATAAGCACTTTGATTTGTGAGGCTTCAAACCAGTACCACAGGACCTACCAGATGACTGTCTGGGAGAAGACCAAGAGTTAGAGTATGAATGTTTAGAATGCTTCAATCCACACAGAGAAGGGGAAGTAAGATGTTTGCTCCCAGACTTACGTCTGCAGTCAGAAGAAGCTGAAGGAACTCTCCAAGTTGATCCAGGGTGCCCTTGGTCACCACTGGGACTCTGCTCATGCAAAGGTCGCATCATTAAGGCAACAGTCTCTCTGCTTCTTAGTGCAGAGAGAAAAGGAGGTACAAAGAGGACATTTGTCCCTCACACATCACTCACCCACACAAATCAGACAACTCTTATACCTATCTGTGACAGGAATAACAGTGCTGCACGTGGCACATTTGTTTAAAATCTGGGCTTTTTTTTTCCACAGTAAATCCTCCAGGTACTAATAAAACTGTAGCTAAAATAACTACACTATTTTATACTATACTGCACTGTACGCTATAATTATAAAAACTATATATAGAAAAGTATTTGAAAGCTGACTGACGGAAGCTAAAGTTACAGGGAGATCCAACTCCCACCATAGGTGGTGAGAAGGAATCGAAAAGGAGGCGGTAAACACACCCCTTGTATGCCCTCATCTGAAAGCACAAAGAGAACAAGGGCTCATGCAACGCCTAGTGATACTGCTGGCAAAAGTCTCCAACTCGAGTGCACTACATTGGAATATATATGTGCACTGTCACCTGAAGGAGAATAAGATGATTGGTGGACATCCTGTGCCTCCATGAATTTTTTTCTAAATGAAACATCCAACAAGCTATCACTTAAATTCCTCTGTGGAATACACCTGAGAGTCTAGAAGCACATCCAACACAAACACTCCTTTTTGCTTGAGGCTTTTCCAGTGGTGAAGTAGACAGTCTATCATCAGTAGAGGTGTTGAGGAAACCCAAGGCTAATACAGTTCTCAAGAGGAAGCAGACACAAGGATGCTTCTGCATGCTGTGTGCACCAATATGGCTTTTGGGTACCTTGGTGTCAAAGGAACCATAGTAATTAGGTCACCTGATACAGATGTTTTGGTTCTTGCTGTTCAGTACATTCCAAAAATGGAACAAATACATAACATGTGGCTTGAAAGAGGCTCCATTACCAGCACAACTGACAAGTGTCGCTTCATATATGTTCATGCAATCTGTGACACACTCGTTCCTGACTTCCGCAACGAACTACCTGCTACACTTGTATGAAGAGTCTGGGACTCTCTGTCACTGCCATTTGGTATTGGGAAACATCCATGTTCAGCGTTGTCAAAACAAAGGGACCTTACTGTTTCAGAGATCTTACCAGATTGAGACAGAATGATGAACAAGCCGCAATTTCTGCAGCAAGCAAGTTGTTAGCCGTGTGGTATGAGAAAGAAAAGGACACCCACAGAGAACTGATCTGTTTGCGCCTCAGTCTAGCCATCAAAAAGGATAAGTCACTGAGCAGACTTCCACCATGGGAGGAAAGTTTTGAAGAGCATGTCAATCTCAGATTTGGATGCCTTTGCATATAGGTAAACCAGATACTGGATCACCATTGCAACATGGATGGAAAAAATGAGGCTGATCAACTACTTCCTATATTGTTCAAGGATCCAGTGGCATCTGAGCTTCTAGAAGACCTTATTTGTGCACATGCCAATAGTGTTCACTGAATACTCAACGGTCTCTGTAATCAGAATAAAATTCCCTGCACAGAACTGTGTCCATGCCAAGGCAGTGGAACTATGGTAACCCACACGCTCTCAACAGAGATCATACTACTGAACAAGAGGATAATAATGATGTTGAGTGGGAATGTCTCTAGCGCTACTACATTTCAATTACACCTGTAAAAAATTATTGTTACATTTTGTTTTACCATTTAGGTTGTTGCTGTGATGATTTGAAGTCACAAAGAAATCCAATTTTCTTGAAATAATAACAGAAAAAAATGCAAATATTTCAAAATATTTCATTTTAACATGTTGATGGTGTCACTGTTTATCCCAGTTTCTATGGTAACAACACCACTTAACAATGCCACATCATTCCTCACCTTAAAGTAAACATAAAAGTATTTCAAATGATGTATGATGTGCATGGGGTAGAGATGATAACTTAAGTCAACCAAGTTGGTGGTGTCTGCCACATACCTAATATTACAGTGTAGGCAGAGAGGCCCGGTCAGGAGAGACTGAGATGCAGATTTCCGTCCAAGGGAGGTGACGGCTGGGAGCCGAAAGCCTAAAGTGGCTGCCCCCTTGCTGGACTATGGAGGGTAGGGTGACCAGACGTCCCGATACAATCGGGACTGTCCTGATATTTAGTTGTTTGTCCCACACCCCGCCCGATGTACAGTTGGGATGCCATTTGTCCCAATATATTGCTTCGGCGGCACTCCAGATTTTTTTTTTTTTGCTTGGGACGGCAAAAAACCTAGAGCTGGCCCTGGTGTGGGGGCGGGGTGAGCCTGTGGCTGCCCCCCGATGTGTCCCGATATTTTGTTCTTGTCATCTGGTCACCCTAATGGAGGGGGAAAACACGTGCAATTGGCCTGAAACTGTGACAACCCACCAATCTATTATGCAGCAGCAAAGGTCCTTGCAGGATAAAAGAGTCCAGAAATACAGCCCTTAAATATGTTATGTGACATGGCAGCAAAGACATATTTAATAAAACACTTCAGTTTTCACAAAGCTGGTAAAAACAGGACTTACATCACTCTGAAGATCGTAAGATTTCCTGGCATGTACAATATCATTCTTGTCTGGCAGACATGTCCACTGGTGCAGAGGATGTCTATAATCAACTTCACTAACAAGTTCCTGACATTTCTTGGCCAGCACAATTCCTAACATATCCACAGGAGTATTGTACTTCGTCTTCCATTTCTCAAAATCTTTCTTGTATTCCCTGTCACTCTGGATCTTGGCTACATGCATAGACCACACCATCTTCGGATCATCCTGGATGTTGCGGGCTCCCACATGGTGGCCCAGCTGTTTGCGATACCCTGCTTTGTATTTGTACTGTAGGGAAAAAAAAACAAAAAACGTTCAATCAGTTTCAGGGGGATTTTTAAAGAAAATATCCTATACTCCTGTAGCAATTCCCTGGAGGACTTTATCATCATCTGTGAAAGAGTCGCCAATCAAAATCCCTGGCAGGCTGTGGCACCAGGATGGAATACAGACTAGCTGCTAGGCTCCTTACCCTCCAGAGGAGGTAGGAGGTCCCGCCACTTGGTGTCATGGTGGGACTCGATGGTCAGGAAATTAAGGGGGTGGAGCATGAGCAGATATAGCTGTTTCCTAGGCCCAGTTGGGAAACGGACCAATGGCACGTCACACAGCTAGCTTGGAGGGTGTGGAGAGGGCGGCCGGGGGCCTAGCAGGGCAGGGGCCCTATGGTGAAGTCCGGAGGGTGAGAGGAGGGCAAGGAGTACCCTACCGCAGGACTCACTCGAGGAAAGCCTGACAGGAGGGCAATAAGGCTGCCCTCACCTCTTGGAGAGTGCACCAGGGGACACGCAGGGTGGAGAGCCCCATGCACCGGCCAAGCGCCAGGGGATCCACTCAGTCCCCCAGATGTAGTCCAGGAGGCAACTGCCAGAACCAACCTCCAGTATACCAAGGGGGACTCTGCCACCTGCACACTGAGCTGCGGGTTGTCTATCGGGGTTCCATGAGGAGATATTTTCCCTCAGAGGCCACCATGGACCTGCTCACCGAGATCAGCTTCCAGGTCCACAGGAGGTCCTGGTAGAAGACCAGCAGCTCAGAGAGGTCTCACGGAAGACCCATTGGATGGAGGTAAAAGAGCTGCAAGTCGTAACAGAGCCCTTGGAGCCAACAGGAAAAGACGTGCGCCAGCGCACTCCACACCAAACTACCTGCACCATGAAGGAGTTTCTGCAGCGCCTGGAGGTGGAGGACATGGACCTGACTGCAGAGGCAGAGCAGACCCTGTCTGCCCTCCTCCAGGGGAAGACTCAGAACCTCCACAGAGACCCAAAGAAGCCCTGGCCAGAAGAACTCCAGAATTAGCTTCTGCAGGTGGATCAGGATACCCGGGAGCGGGCTCAGGCTGCTGCACCAGTGCCGGTGCATGGATAGAAACAGCTGGTTAACCACCCAGTGCCCTCCCCTGTAGGGAAAGGCATCAGAGCAGTCCCCTCCAGCTCCGCATCCGCTGAGCCGCCCAGCCCCCCAAATAATGCCAGGTTACATGGCAACAAAGAGATTAATTCATTTAAAACATTGAGTAGAAATTATTATCAAATAAGAAATAGTAGTTAGCTTCAAAACTGGAAAAGATGACTTCATTTGCCATACCCCTCAAACAGAGACTCAAATAGACAACACATGCTGGGAGTGGACCCTCACCACAGGTAAAGTAAGGACAGACCTACAGGAACTGTAGGGAAGTTTTTATTCCAGTTGCACTCCTCTTTATTGTTTGGAAAGTGTGTTACTGGATACATGATTGTGTTCATGAAGCATGCCCTTAACTGCTCACTAAAATGTTGAGACCTCTGAAACGGAGAGGAGAAGGGTCCAAGTTTACTTACCTCACTTGCAATATCTCGGGAGGCTTTAGCTGCCCTGATTGGAATGGCATCTACCCGTAGGTCATAGCCTTTCTTCTTGTCCTCTTCCATTGCAAGTCTGTACAGTTTCTAAAAAAATAAAAAATATTCATTACATTTCAGAAATAATGCACTTTCTTTTCATCTAAATATTCTCACATGCTGCCTTTTAATTTTTAAGCAAGGCATCACCTACCTCACTGTAATTCAATTTGTTCTGCTGCGCCAGTAAAATAGCAGGGGTATCTGGCATCACGTGGATGCTAGTTTTATCTTTATTCCAAGCTTCTGTATATGAGCGCTGAAAAGCAAACAACACATATAATAAGATGTTCAAAATCATGAAGACCTAAGTCATTAATAGGGTAAGATATAATTCTGACTGAATAAGCATGATCAAGATCAGAAATCCTAAGAATTTCAGGCAGTCCAGAACAACTGTAACTAAAACTAAAATAACAACAGAAGTTTTCTCTGCACTGACCTCAAGACCCATGGCAAATTACTGAATTTTACTAATTAACAAATAACGGTCACGGAGACCTTCACTTATATTGAGTGGTACCTTGTTCCACAAGTCCACTCAGTGATTTTAGTGAGATTTTTGAGTGATATTCTACTTGACATCATTGAAATCAATAAGAATTTTGCCATTGACTTCAATGAGACAAGATTCCCAGGATGATTGATCTAGTTTAAATCACAGTAAATAAAGCAAGCATTACACATTACCAAATGCATTTTTCCATTTGACAATGAGAGTTCAGCTTTGATTATTTAATACTTCATAATTTACTGACTAATAACCTGTTAGGTATTTTGGAAATATAATTAAGTCTTTTTAATATGGCAAGTCACTATAAACTGTCATTAGATCTGAGAGACTGGAGCTCTGGTTTGTGAAGATAAAGAAATACAAATTAGCAAAGTTCTATTGAATTTTGAAACTTACTGCGTAACAATTCACCTGACATTTATATAAATATGTCTGCTAGGTATAACTGGCCAGTTGTCTGCACAATCATGATAAATATATATATAGTTGCACCCCCACTTGAAAACAAAATATAAAGTTTAGCTCTTTACATTAATTATTTTGCAACAACATAAAACAACATGTAAATACATAAAGCCAATCTCTCATTAAACCACTTTTCCACGTTTCTGATCTTAAACAGAAGCAACTATTAAATATATTTTAAAAATATACTTTAGCTATGTGCTAGAAACTCAAAATACAAAGTAAAAGTACTCAGTTATAATGGTAATAAATCCCTGACATTCCATGAAAAGACTGTAGTCTTGAAATGCAAACGTCTTTATTTTCCTTTAAAAAAAACCTTTAGCATCCAGAAAAACTGTACTGTTTTAATTCTAATTGCAAATTTACAAAACTCACCTGATCCATAATTTCAGAATTGTGCTTTGCCAGAACCATTGGTAGAGAATCAAGCAGGCTAGTAAATTTGATCGTGTCTGGGTGTTGCCGATAGGTATGGTCACTCAGGATCTGGGTTGCTCTCTTATTCTTCTCGTCATCCAGAGAGCCAGCTGGGGACCAGCCAATGCCTCTCATCCACTGAAGATCTGATTTATATAAAAGCTGAAGTAACAGACGAAGACAAGACAGTTCACTATTTTATTTAGACAACATGAATATTTTTTCTTCAAAGAAAAGCAGCACCACTTGAAGAGAGTCTCAATGTTTAATCAATATCTAATGATGACAGAGGTATTCACCTTGTAGTCTTCTGATATGGCTAGTTCTACAACGATGGACTCTGAAACCCAAGGTGGATTCTGCCTACTTCAGTTACTCCACAAAAATCTTACTTCACCCCCTGGAAGTTCTGTCTCAGTCAGGGTGGAGATTCATCTTCAACTGGCATGGAGATAACCTACACACTCAACGTGCATTTTGGGAATTAACAGCCATTTCTTTTCTTCTGCCAAATGTCACAGATGAAGAGGCACTTCATTCCCCCTCAAGCTCTGGACAGGAGTCACTTATACAGCCAAAATAGTAAATATTCACAGACATGAAACTCAGATTGTCTTGCCTTCATTCTGCTCTATGGAGAGTTGAAATCCACGGCAGAAAATTTAATTTAACTCCGAAGTGGACAAGAGAAGATCCATACTTAGTAAGGATGCAAACAGAAAGCTGCCTCTTGTTAATTGTGAGCTAGCATCACGTCTATTGTTACTGTTCCAAAAATACCCACGTCCACAGATATGGCAATTTCCTACAATAACCTTGGAAGACCTTTTTGTATTTAATTTATGTATTAGTGTGTCTTAGGACTGTATGTAACCTCTCTATGGGGGAGATGTGAGGAATGTCAGACCTGGGAATTCAAAGAACTCTATTGGAAATGTGCCAGACATGCAGTAACTTTTAGGACAATAGGTGTTAAGTGGATTTCCTGGGGAGAGATTAATGCAAATTTTCCAATTCTGGTTATGCAAAAGCCCAGACTTTGAAGCCGCACTGTCAGGAGTGTCCTGTTCTGTTGATTACCTGTTCTGGAGACGAGAGACCAAAAGTCCAAGATGTACAAAGAATCAGCTTAACTGCCCAGGTGTAGATTAATTTGTAACCCCAAGGGAAAATCCAATCGGATTTGAAGGACTGGCACCTTCTTGAGCCCTGGGTTGGTTTTAGTGGGCAACCTGCGGTAAGCTATTTAGCATGCACATATGTTCTTTATTGTTTTAATATGTTTTTTTTGTAATTGTCATAGCCCATGGGTCTCGAACCTGGGTCTGTAAGGTTTATAGGATCAGTCATGCTCCAACCCTCCATCTGGCAGCCTGCTGATGCTTGCTTACCTACCTGGGAACCATGAAACCCAGCCTAGTTTGAGGCTCCACCCCTACAGTCCAACTGGCAGAGTCCTGGATCAGCTGATTGGCCTGCTCATCTACTTAAGCTAGCAGCACGAACAGGAAACTGTCTGAACAACTGGGTTCCACCCTGTTTTGGACTGGGTGCCTTGTGCTTCCTGCATCCCACATTTGATATCCTGGCATCTGGACCAGCTGTGATTTCTGGCATCTGATTCATGTTCTGACCTCCAGTTTGTCTCCTGCTACTGATCTCCTGGTATCCTGACACAGTTGACTCCTGTCTTGCGGACTCTGGCTCTGACTACTAGGTCTAACCACCTACAACCCAGCAGTGATAGTAATGCTGTTACTTTATGAAAAAAATGTTCTTGCATAGAAGGAGCTGCGTGGTAACTTATACCTGCAGGCAAAACACTGGTCATAGAACTTGGAGAGAAAACAAAGCACAGGAGCTGGCTTTTTCAAGCCATCTGTCTCACTGGGCATATAGGCACATGGCAATGGTCCACCCTACACACACCCACATCATAGATCATTTGAAAGTATATTTTATGTTTGTTTAGATGCTGTGGAGCTCTCAAGTGGTGTCATAAGCCTGTAGCCAAGGTGAAACAACGATAACCAAAATCAGTAAGTGTCACATTTTGCTCAGTTCCAGACACACTGCAAACTGACTAGGACCACATTTTTACTGATTGATTTAAACACCTTAATGTGGTGCTTGTTGGTCAAAGCTACCAAATGATAATGTATTAAAAGATTTTTCTATTAGTTTTGCACAGACAAATATTTTTTAAAAAGAAATGGTGAAGACGTGTAGCATGTGACCAAAATGGCAAATATCCATATTTTGCAATACACTAACATGAAATGTGTTCACACTGCATATTCTTAATTGTCAAAGCATCTCACAAGTGATTATAATAGTTTCATATATTTCCAATTGAAATTGGCTGACCAGATCAGTCGCACACGGAAGTCTGTACACCAGTAGCAGTAGATTTTGTGCCCACAGTTTGTACTGGATAATGGGTCGATATAAATTTACATGAATTCCTAATTCCTTCTCATCTGTAAGGTTTTGTACATACAGCGTAGCATCTAGTCTGCCTGGTAGAAGCTTTTCATGTGTAACTGTCTATGTATGCAGTACTAGCCTTTGAAATGGTCTAGAAAATAACTTTTTAATTCAGTGACACTTACGCACAGGTCAGTATTAGTGTTATGGATGACAATACACACATTCATATTAAGAATGTGGAAACGCTATTACAGAAAGAAGCATTCTAGCAAGAAGTAGTGAAGACAAAGTCCGCTAACAAGTCCTTGCCTCTGCACTGAAGGGGGATGAAGAGCATGTTACAGCTCTCACCAACACGTGTCTTCAACAATATGACAAATCCATTTGACCATGAATCACATCCAGAGGTACTTATCAACATATCTACTCAATTGCATGTAACATCGAATGTCCAAGAGTCTCTGCTGAAAAGCGCACATGTTAGCAAAGAACAAATGGAGAGATCTGGGGCAAATGCTCTTGATTCCGATGGCACACATAGCTTTTGCAGCCCAGTCAGGAAATCTAGCATCAAAAGATTTGCTGACATGGTGTGTAGAAGACCAAATTTAAGCCTGGCAAGGGAGGGACAACTGCAGCAGCTATCAGTCCAAAAGTTCTTTTCCAAAGTCTTGTCCTCAGCAGGATGCAGAGAAGACATTTCAAAGGCAACTGATCTTAGTCACCCAAAATGATCTGTGCCTATCTCCTTCTACCATGTTGATGGAACAATGAGAAGAACAGATAAAGCTAAATTAGGGCAACAGCTGGAAGCTCAATCTAAAAGAACCATGAGCTAAGAGTGTGCAACAAGGAAACCACAGTGTACCTCAGAGATGCCATGGCTGTTATACAAATGATATCTGGAGACAAACACCACATATTTGATAAATTGGCTTCTAAGAACATGAGCACGTTCTAAATGGATCTGACACAGCTAATTCTGTAATTGAAGTCTTTGACAGATATGAGAACAGTAACGGTGTCAAAACTGCAGAAGGACTGTGTTGGATCGAAGGCTGGATGCAAGGAAAAAAATTGGTTAGTCACCTTGCAGTAACTGTTGTTCTTTGAGATGTGTTGTGCACACATACATTCCACAGTAGGTATATATGCTCCCAGTGCACTCAAATCAAAGACTTTTAACAGCAGTACCACAAGGTCATGCATGTGACCACGTTCTCATGTGCACTGTCACCCTCTCCATTCCTTCACACTACTGTAAGCATGACCCAAGTAGCAGGGAAGGCAGGAGAGCTGTGGAATATCTATGTGCACAATACGTCTCAAAGAACAACAGTTACTGCAAGGTGAATAAATGCCTTCGAGTGATTGGACACATATACATTCCAGGTAGGTGACTCAACAGCAGTTCCCTTACAGGTAAAGGGACTTCTGATCATCTGAATAGAAACAGTAGCAGCAACTTACCAAATTAGCATTGTCATGAGAGCCTTGTATGATGGTGTAATGAGTAGAAAAGGTATGTACAAATGACCATGTTGCTGCTGTGTACCGGAACTGACACAGGAGGTTAAGAGTTGGTTAGGCCTTTTAAAAATCAAGAAACAAGAGGATGAGAGAAAATGGAAAACCTGTCTATTGGCAGGTGTATTGCCGAAGTAAAAAGTAGGTGAACTCCCACAGAATTATTTGAGGGGCCTGATGATTTCAGATGCAGGAGATACCCCACCACACGCATAACCTCAGTCTGAGGGTACTGCGGGGTTGTGCCCAAATAGAAAAATTTCTTCTACTTTGATGTGTATTTGGCTCCAGTGGATTCCTTTCTGCTGCTCACCAAAATGGCCCACATCTCTCAGAAGCAGGTTTTCTTATGAGTATTCAACTAGAGATGATCCACACAGTAAGATGGAGGGATTTGAGATTTGGATGAAGAGATCTGCCCTGCTTCTGTGACAGAAGTTCAGTACTTATTGGTAGAATTGTCGATAAACTGATCAACAGGTGATGTAGATCCATGAACCAAAATTGTCTTGGCCATGTCTGTACAATGTTGATTAATAATATTTGTTCTGCTTGAGCTTCATGAGCACTCTCAGAAGGAAAAGAGCTGGAGGGAACGCATATAGGAACTGACTGGACCAGGGAAGAAGAAAAGTATCTGTGATGGAACACGGTCTGTGGCCAGCCCTGAAGAAAAACCTCATGCACTTGTTGTTGAGGTTGGCCATGAACAAGTCTATTACTGCGTACCCTACCAGCAAAAAACTTGGAGGAGAATGTCTTTCCTGATTGACTGCATGTGATGCTTTGTGTAAACCCAGCTAAAGGTGTCTACTAGGAGTGTATTTCTCACTCCTGCAAGGTGAAAAGCCTTCCGGGAAACATTGTGATGAATACACAGATTCCAAAGGAGGAAGCCTCCTGTCACAGTTCAGACAATCTTGCATCTCCTTGTAGTGTTGTCTGTGAGAACTTCCACCACCTGGTTTTGGATGGAGGGAATAAATATCTCACAGGCCCAACAAATAGCTTAGAGTTCTAATACATTTATATCGAGGGAAACCTCCTGAGTTGACCAGGTTTTTCTCCAGGGCCGGCCACAGACCATGTTTCATCACATTTTCTTCTTCCCTGATCCGGTCAGTTCTGGTAAGCATTCTCTCCATCTCTTCTCCTTCTGAGAGTGCTCACAAAGCTGAAGCAGAACAAAGATCTTGTGTCTGAGGTTGACCAAGATATAGACATATTAGAGAAAGTCCAGAGAAGAGCAACAAAAGTGATTAAAGGTCAAGAAAACATGACCTATGAGGGAAGATTGAAAACAAGGCATTTGTTTAGTCTGGAGAAGAGAAGACCGAGATGGCAACAGTTTTCAAGTACATAAAAGATTGTTACAAGGAGGAGGGAGAAAAATTGTTTTCCTTAAACTCTGAGGACAGGACAAAAAGCAATGGGCTTACATTGTAGCAAGGGCAGTTTAGGTTGGACATTAGGAAAAACTAGGGTCAGGGTGGCTAAGCACTGGAATAAATTGCCTAGGGAGGTTGTAGAATCTCCACAATTGGAGATTTTTAAGAGCAGGTTAAACAAACACCTGTCAGGTCTGGCCTAGATAATACTAGTCCTGCCATGAGTACAGAGGACTGGACTAGATGACCTCTCGAGGTCCCTTCCAGTCCTACGATTCTATGTCTCCCTCATCCTTTGATGGAGGCTTGTAACCAAAGTCATGGTCTGTTCAAAGAGAAAAACAGAAACCTATTGCACACATTCCTCAGGCCCACTTACTCACACATAAAGTAAAGCACTCAAGCATGTATGCAAATCTGCATGTTCGGATGGTGCGTGGAAGGATGATATACCGAATGAAGCCAAGCTTGCAGATAGCAAAGGTGAAGTCTGGCATGCAGAATTATGTACATTTATGAGACCCAGGAACAGAAGGCTGCTATGCACTGTTGTCATTGGGCTGAAGCTGAGGGCATTAGAAAGGGTGGCTATAGATTGGTGCTTCTCCCTTGACAGATAAGCTATGGCTGTTCCG
This sequence comes from Eretmochelys imbricata, assembly GCF_965152235.1. Taxonomy (NCBI): domain Eukaryota; kingdom Metazoa; phylum Chordata; order Testudines; family Cheloniidae; genus Eretmochelys; species Eretmochelys imbricata. Next base: position 28,036,920 of record NC_135582.1, read on the forward strand.
GCATTAAGCTCTGCTCCTATAAAAAAGTTATGCAGTTACTGGGTTGTAACTGAGATTTCTCCCAATTAATTTCAGATCTAGATGAGAGAATACTTGTCTGATGATTAGGAGCCATATGCTTGATGCTGCCTGGATTGGCTAATCATCCAGGCAAGGAATTATTTGAATGCCCAAATGATAGAGATGGCTGTTACTGCTGACATGCATTTGGTGAAGACCCTCAGGGCTGATGACAAACTGAAAAGGATCACCGTGTACTGGTAGTGGTTGGTGCCTCCCACAAATCAAAGGTACTTGCTGTTGGAGAGATGTATTGCCACATGGATGTATGCATCTTGTAAGGCACCATAACAGTCTCCAGGGAAGGGATAATAGAAGTAAGGGTGACCCTCCTGAACCTGATGTTTTTGATTAAATAGTTCTGCTTTCTTCAGTCTAGAACGAGATGGAGGACCACAGGGTTTTTTGAGACTGGGAAGTACTGGAAATAGAAGCTTTTTCCTCTGGTAAGGTACTTTCTCTGTGGCTTCCAATTTTAGAAAAGACTACCGCTCTTGAAGGAACACAGTGTCATGAGAGGAGTCCCTGAAAAGGGACAGGGAAGGTGGTTTAGGAAAAGGAATGGAAAGGAACAGGATAACATATCCCTTCTTTACCATGCTGAGTAGCAACTTGTCTGACATGATGTTTTCCCAAGCACAGTAAAAAAAAAAAAGGGATAGGTGTGACTCGAAGGGAGGAGATATCATCAGTATGCTGACCTTGATCAAAAAGTCAAAGCAACTGCTTTGAGGTCACAGACGTCTGGTAAGAATGTTCCACCACAGTAGAATATGGCTAGTGATGTCTAGGAAGTTTGATCTCTTCTTAGTGGAATATTGTGGTCTCTGTTGGAAAAAGGGTCTAGAATAATGCTGTGGCCTGAATTGCTTCCTTTTCGTAGCTGGAGTGTAAATGTAGGTTTGACAAGACAGCTCATTAGCAGCTGCTACCACCAGACAATTAGGAACTGAATGAGTAAAGAAATGCTCAAACCCGTTCTGAGGAACCTGGTGCCATCTGTCCACTCACTTGGCATTGGGAGTAAAGAAGTTGGAGTCTGCCAGAGTCTTTGTTGGTTCTCTTGTTAATAAGAAAGGCAACACTTCCTGAAGTAGGAACCAATATGGCTTTTGGGTCTCTTAATGTCAAAGGAACCATAGTAATTAGATCACTGATACAGATGTTTAGTAAGGGAGCTTACTGCTTCAGAGATCTTGCCAAATTGTGAGAAAATGATGGACAAGCCATAATTTCTGCAGCCAGGAAGTTGGTAGTGGTGCTGTATGACTAGAGCAAGTAAGAAAAGGAGATCCACTGTCATAGATATAAAGGGAAGGGTAAACCCCTTTAAAATCCCTCCTGGCCAGAGGAAAAATCCTCTCACCTGTAAAGGGTTAAGAAGCTAGGATAACCTTGCTGGCACCTGACCAAAATGACCAATGAGGAGACAAGATACTTTCAAAAGCTGGGGGGAGGGAAAAACAAAGGGTCTATCTGTGTGATGTTTTTGCCGGGGACAGAACAGGAATGGACTCTTAGAACTTAGTAAGTAATCTAGCTAGATATGCGTTAGATTATGATTTCTTTAAATGGCTGAGAAATTAAGTTGTGCTGAATAGAATGGATATTCCTGTCTGTGTGTCTTTTTGTAACTTAAGGTTTTGCCTAGACAGATTCTCTATGTTTTGAATCTAATTACCCTGTAAGGTATTTACCATCCTGATTTTACAGAGGTGATTCTTTTTATTGTTACTTCTTTTTTACTGTTTCTTCTACTAAAATTCTTCTTGTAAGACCTGAATGCTTTTTTCATTGTTCTTAAGATCCAAGGGTTTGGGTCTGTGGTCACCTATGCAAATTGGAGAGGATTTTTACCAAACCTTCCCCAGGAAGTGGGGTGCAAGGGTTGGGAGGATTTTGCAGGGAAAGACATTTCCAAACAACGCTTTCCTAATAAAATAAACCCAGATAAACGTTTGGTGGTGGCAGTGTAAGTCCAAGGGCAAAGGATAAAATAGTTTGTACCTTGGGGAAGTTTTAACCTAAGCTGGTAAAAGTAAGCTTAGGAGGTTTTTATGCTGGTCCCCACATCTGTACCATAGAGTTCAGAGTGGGGAAGGAACCTTGACACCCACAGAGACCTGAATTGTTTTGCACCTCAATTTAACCATTGAAAAGGACAAGTCACTGACCAAACTCCCACCTTAGAAGGACAGTTTTGAAGAGCATGTTAAAGATTTAGATAAATGTGCACACAGATAGACCAGATATTGCATTGCCATTGCATCATGGATGGAAAAATATGGATGATCAACTACTTCCTGTATGGTTCAAGGGCCCAATGGCATCTGAGCTTTTACAAGACCTTCTCTGTGCATATGCCAGTAGGGGTCACTGCACAATCAGCAGCGTCTGTAATCAGAATAATCTGTCCTGCACAGAACTGTGTACATGTCGAGGCAATGAAGACCATGATAACCCACGTACTCTCAACAGAGACCATAATTATGAACAAGAGGATGATGATAATGATTTTGATTAGAAATGTCACCAACACAATTACATTACACCTGTAAAAAATTATTAATAGATGTTTATCCTTTAGGTTGTTGTTATGATACTTTGAAGTCACAGAGAAATTCAATTTTGTCTTGAAATAATGCACAGAGTTAAAATAACAAACAAAAGCAAATATTTCAGAGTAGCTATTTTAACCTGTTGATGGTGTCACTGTTTATCCCAGTTTCTATGGTAATGGCACCACTTGACAGCCCCACATCATTCCTCATCTTAAAGGTCACATAATACACTTTCAAATGATGTATAATGTGCATAGGTGCAGAGAGGATACCTTAAGTAAACCAAATTGGTGGTGTTTGCCACTGCCACTAGTAGGCAGGGAGGCCTAGTGAGTGGTGACTGAGATGCAGATTTCCATCCCAGAGGGGTGATGGCTGGGACCCAGAAGTCTAAAGTGGCTGCCCCCTTGCTGGACCTTGGAGGGGGAATACACGTGCAATTGATCTAAAATTGAGACAACCCATCATCTAGTATGCAGCAGCAAAGGTCCTTGCGGGATAAAAGAGTCCAGAATTGCAGCCCTTCAATATGTTTTTTGACATTGCAGGAAAAACATATTTAATAAAACACTTCAGTTTTCACAAAGCTAGTAAAAGTAGGACTTACATCACTCTGAAGATCGTAAGTTTTCCTGGCATGTACAACATCATTCTGGTCTGGCAGACATGTCCACTGGTGCAGAGGATGTCTATAATCAACTTCACTAACCAGTTCCTGACACTTCTTGGCCAGCACAATTCCCAGCATATCTACGGGAGTATTATACTTGGTCTTCCATTTCTCAAAATCTTTCTTATACTCTCTGTCACTCTGGATCTTGGCTACATGCATAGACCACACCATCTTCGGATCATCCTGGATGTTGCGGGCTCCCACATGGTGGCCAAGCTGTTTACGATACCCTGCTTTGTATTTGTACTGTAGGCAAAAAAAAAAAAAAAAAAAAAAGTTCAATAAGTAAGATTGGGGAGTGGGGGCTAAGAAAACATCCTATAGCAATTCTCTGGAGGATTTCATCATGAGCTCAGAGTATGGAGGCTTTTATGTGAAGAAGTGTTCTCTTCATAGAGTGTGGTATCTGAGTGCTAAAGCACTCATAGGGCTCCCTGCACTTAAAAAGAAGTTTAGACACAAGACTTCCTTAAACATGTAAGTAATAAGATGTCTTTGAACTAGGTCCTTGGAGTGTTTGGAGAGGAAAACTACAGTTTCCTCTGCCTGAGACATTTGTATCAAAGTTATTTCTAATTCCTTGGTCTGGCTCCCCTGAGGTCAGAATTCAGATTCTCTCTACGAGGTGCCCATCAGTTACTTCCTCACATAACGGCCTCAACCTTGTTAAGATGTTCTTAAACACAAAACGCTTTATTGGCAATTTTACAGAAACAACAAGAAAATTAAAATCCAACAGATAAAAAACAAACACGCCTAGTGAATTTATTGGAAAACATTGTTAAACTAGTACTAAATTTGGTTACTAAGTATCAAAATATTACATATACCTTCAACATAAGACAATAATAGTTTAGCTTGACAGTCTCTAAGAGGAAAAACTTTTCCCTGTCACTGGATAAGCCATTGTACATGGTCATGGCCATATCAATTTCTCAACTAGCGTTTAGCCTAAAATGTAGTCCAATTTGTTTAATGCTCTTACATAAGTCAGCTAGTTAACAAGGTGAAACACACTTTTTTCCAAAAGCCAGTTTCAATTAAGTGGATTTGTTACTGGAAAAGGTCTGACAGGCAGTATTGGAAGGTTTCACGACAACAAAGAGATTACTTCAGCTAAAAATATTGACTAGCAATTATTATTAAATAAGAGACATTAGTTAGAATCAAAACTGGACAGGATAACTTCATTTGTCACATCCTTCAAACCATCAAACAGAGATCCTCAAATAGACAACAGATACTGGGAGTGGAACCTCGCCACACGTAAAGTAAGGACAGACCTACAGGAACTGTAGGAAAGATTTTATACCAGTTGCACTCCTATTTATTGTTTGGAAAGTGTGTTACTGGATATATGATTGTGTTGATGAAGCATGCCCTTAACTGTTCATTATGATGTTGAGACATCTGAAGCTGAGAGGAGAAGGGTCCAAGTTTACTTACCTCACTTGCAATATCTCGGGAGGCTTTAGCTGCCCTGATTGGAATGGCATCTACCCGTAGGTCATAGCCTTTCTTCTTGTCCTCTTCCATTGCAAGTCTGTACAGATTCTAAAAAAAATAAAAAATATTTATTACATTTCAGAAATAATGCACGTTCTTTTCTTTATCTAAATATTCTCACATGCTGCCTTTTAATTTTTAAGCAAGGCATCACCTACCTCACTGTAATTCAATTTGTTCTGCTGTGCCAGTAAAATATCAGGGGTATCTGGCATCATGTGGATACTAGTTTTATCTTTATTCCAAGCTTCTGTATATGAGCGCTGAAAAGCAAACAACAAATGTAATAAGATGTTGGAATCATGAAGACCTCAGTCACTATTCAGGTCAGATATAATTCTCACTGAATAAGCGTGATCAAGATCAAGAATCCTAAGAGTTTCATGCAGTCCAGAACAACTGTAACTAAAACTAAAAATAACAACAGAAATTCTCTTGTTTGCACTGACCTAGAGACTCACTCCACAAGTCTGCTCAGTGATTTTAGTGAGACTTTTGCATGACATAATACTCAAGTGGTGAAATCCTGGCTCTGTTTAAGTCAAATGGGAATTTTGCCATTGACCTCAATGGGGGAAGATTTCACCCAGAGTGACTAATATAGTGTGAATCACAATAAATAAAGCAAGCATTACACATAACCAAATGCATTTTTGCCTATATATTTGACAATGACAGTTCAGCTTCAGTTATTTAATACTTCATGACTTGCTGACAAATAACCTGTTAGGTATTTTGGAATTATGATTAAGTCTTTTAAATATGGCAATTCACTATAAACTCTGCCATTTGATCAGAGAGATTGGAAGTAAGGGTATGGATACTACCTTTTGAGAAGATAAAGAAATGCAAATTAGCAAAGATCTATTGAATCTTGAAACTTTCTGGGTAACAAATCACCTGACATTTATATGAATATCTTTGCTAGGTATAACTGGCCAATTTTCTGCACAATCATAATAAATAATTGCACCCCTCCTTGAAAAGGAAATATACAGCCTAGCTCTTTACATGAATTATTTTGTAACAACATAAACCAACATGTAAAAACATAAAGCCAATATCTTATTAAACAACTTTTTCATGTTTCTGATCTTAAATATAAGTAACTATTAAATATATATTTTTAAAATATACCTTAACTATGTGCTAGAAACTCAAAATACAAAACAAAAGTAGTCACTTATAATGGAAATAAATCCCTGACATTCAATGAAAAGGCTATAATATTGTTATGCAAACTTCTTTATTTTCCTTAGAAACCGAAAAGCAAATCTTGAGCATCCAGAAAAATTATATCATTTTAATTCTAATTGCAAACAAATAGAAAACTCACGTGGTTCATAATTTCAGAATTGTGCTTTGCCAGAACCATTGGTAGAGAATCAAGCAGGCTATTAAATTTGATCGTGTCTGGGTGTTGCCGATAGGTATGGTCACTCAGGATCTGGGTTGCTCTCTTATTCTTCTCATCATCCAGAGAGCCAGCTGGGGACCAGCCAACGCCTTTCATCCACTGAAGATCTGATTTATATAAAATCTGAAATTACAGAGGAAGACAAGACAGTTTATTATTTTATTTATTTAGACAACATGAACATTTTTCTTCAATGCAAAGCAGCACCAATTAAAGAGAGCCTCAATGTTTAATCAATATCATATGATAACAGAGGTTATCACCTCACAGTCCTCTGACAGGGCTAGTTCAACACTGAGGGTATATCTGTGCTGCAGTGTAAGCCCAGGGTTCAAACTCAGGCTCAATCCTCCCCCGCCACCAATCTGGTCTACACATAAATTGCACTAAACAAGGACTCGGACCCAGGTCCCAGGACCCCAAGGGAGTGGAGGTTCTAAGCCTGAGTCAAGCCTGGAGCCACAGGTCCATCCCTATTGCTTCACATTGTAGACTTGTGCTCTGGGAGTCCACCAAAAGTATCCCACAATCCCATGGGCCACATTTCTTTGTTCTCAGGACAGTCAACTTTGGTGGACAGTCAAGTTTTCCCACAGTGCACCACAAACAAAGGGTTGGAGAGCATATTTTTGAAGGGCACTAGGAAGTCTTGGATATGAGTGGCTGGACTGGGGCCTCCACACCACAGCATAGATGCTAGAACACCAGGTTGGTACCCAGACTTTAAAAATTCCTAATCTGGGGATACAAATGATTGTAAATTTTCAAGCCCTAAATCAAGAAACCCAAGGTCTGCTAACTCGAGCTGTACAACTCTAGGTTTACGTTACAATGTAGACATGCCCTAACAGTCTCTGAAACCAAGGGTCAATTCTGCCTATACAAGTTACTCCCCAGAAATTTTACTCCATCTGCTGGAAATTCTGTTTCTGTCAGGATGGAGATTCAGCTACAACTATAAGGGAGACTGCCTAGACATTCAAAGTGCATTTCAGAAATTACAGCCATCTCTTCCTCTGCCAAATGTCACAGTTGAGGTTGCACTTCCCAGCCACTTGAGCTCTTGACATGTCACTTAGACAGCCAAAATAGTAATTATTTACAGTTATGAAATTCAGATGGTCTTGCCCTCACTCTGCTCCATGGCGAGTTCAAATCCCCTGCAACAAACTTAACTCCAAATTGCTCAAGAAGAGATCAGTACTTAGTAAGTATACAAATAGAAAGCTGCCTGCTGCTAATTGTGAGCTTACTAACCTGTAGAAGAGTTCACTTCTATTGTCACTGGTCTGAAAATACTCACCAACCCAGTACATAAAAGGTCTTTGCAGGACAAAAGAGTCCAGAAATATAGCCCTTAAATATGTTTTTTGACATTGGAGCAAAAATATACTTAATAAAACACTTCAGGTTTCACAAAGCTGGTAAAAGTAGGACTTACATCACTCTGAAGGTCATAAGTTTTCCTGGCATGTACAACATTGTTCTGGTCTGGCAGACATGTCCACTGGTGCAGAGGATGTCTATAATCAATGTCACTGACTAGTTCCTGACACTTCTTGGCAAGTACAACTCCCAGCATATCTACGGGAGTATTATACTTGGTTTTCCATTTCTCAAAATCTTTCTTATACTCCCTGTCACTCTGGATCTTGGCTACATGCATAGACCACACCATCTTCGGATCATCCTGGATGTTGCGGGCTCCCACATGGTGGCCAAGCTGCTTGCGATACCCTTCTTTGTATTTGTACTGTTGGAAAGAAAGAAAAGAATAATTGATGCTTTTTCAGATTCAACCTAGAAATGCTACCTTTGTAAAAACTCTTGGTGAAACTCCTTAGTTATTATAACATACTAAGAACCCAATCCTATGAGGTGATGATTGATTCCTATAAATAGCTGAGTATCCTTAACCCCACTACAGTGCAAGATATAGCCCTTATAATTTCATAGGATAGGGTTCACAGCTTTTGTAAACCCTTCCTCATCTGTGTAGTCCCAATTTATGTGGTGAATTCCACTGCACTTAGTGTGCTTCATTGGGACTATTCACATACGGGTTTGTGGGATCCAGGTTATACTTAGCAAATAACAGTCCATGTAATGGTTAATTCCAGGTTTGATATGAAATATTAAATCTGAATTCAAACTCTATTTCAGTGAGTAACATTCATCTTCAAACAATTACATGCAACTCCACAGCACAGTCTAAGTCACTGATGGATTATGCCAATTTTCAAATGAAATAAAATGTCAATGTTACCCACAAAATTTCAATAATAAACTGGGTTTAAGTGATATATATAGCAGCAGACTGAAAAAAACAAACACAATGTATGTTGGATGACTAGCCTTGCATTGAAACATCCAGTGTATGCCTTCTTTTTTTTTTTTTTGAAAGACAGAAAGACCTAATCCCACTGACACCAATAGAAAGACTCCCATTGATTTCAATCAGCACTGATTCAGCCCCATAGGGCTTAACCACACTATCTGTTATTTTAGTTTAGTAAGACTCTTACTTCACTGGAAATGTCTCTGGATGCCTTTGCTGACTTGAGTGATATGGCATCAGGAGGAAGCTCATAGCCTTTCTTCTTCAGTTCTTCATATCCTAACTTGTAGAGTTTCTGTTGAGAAAAGTTTTCAATAATGACTGCAAGCACACTTTGCAGAAAAGTATTCCAATGTTGATGTTTGGAGAGAAAGGAAATGCTATGTATTTTACACCATAATTCAAGAACTGAATTCCTATTTTTCACATTGTGCAGAAAACAAAGGTGAATTTATCAAATGGAGTTGGCTACTACTAATTTTCAATTGCCAATGCATGCTAGCCGAGCTATCATGTTTTTAAATTAAAAAGCACATTTCTAGGTTTCTGAGGTGGCTTTCTTGGTGCTAGAAATTAGTCAAAAGTTTTGTGTGCTATTCTTGCTACAGAATATTTTCCACTAAGGGTGGAAATTATTGCATAACTGCAATAGATTGACTGTGGAGAGGTTTGCAACTCATTTGCAACCAATACTGTCATTTACTTTAAATATGTAATCTGATTAATAAACATTGCTGCAGACCACAATGACATGGACTTCTGAGAAGGTCAACAGTGACCCCCCCTCCCCCGATGTGTCTGTTTTCAACCTATCATGACCTCTCCTCTTGAATACTAGTGATAAATCTTTTTGGCATTTCTTTCTTATGTTCCAGGACAAAGGAGAATTTGACAAAAAATGATACTCTATAATTCTAAAAATTCAACTCACTACAATTAGACATTTTCCCACAACAGGTTGCTAGATTAATTACATTCTATTGGAGAGGTATCTAAGATGTTGATTTGAGCAATAGGGATGAAATGGACATATCTAAAGATAGCAACCTCATACTGCATGCTTTGTTGGTATTTTTCTTGTAATCTAATAGCTGCCATATTGGCTCCCTCCACATAACAAGTTTACCGGAAAAAGACCATGGGTATGTTAAAGGTTGTAAGAATTCAAGAGTTCCAGAATAAATTCTGAAGGACTTTACTGCAATTTAGACTGCATTCATGAAGTGAATTTTCAAATCATAAGCTCATGGAACACCCAGTGTAGCATGGAATCAAACTTACATCACTTGTATTGATTAAGTTTGCTTTAGCCAAAAGGATTTCAGGAGTGTCAGGCATGACGTGAATGTGAGTCTTGTCCTTGTCCCAAGCTTCTCTGTAAAGTCTCTAGAAGGAGAAACAAACAAAACCAGTATGTCTAATAGAACCTTTGTATAAATAGCAGATTTCATTCAGCTTCACCTTATGTCTTTAACAGCAATACAAAAACCTGTCACACAAGTATAAAGTGTGGGAGATATAAATGGTACTGGATGGATGAAGAAAATAATGCATTAATCACTTAGAGTTCTATTTAAATACAATTTTTTGCATCCCTTTTGTATGTGGAAGGCCAAAGAGTCATCATTATAACAGTCCCATATACAGCATGACTAACCAAGGGTAAAGACATTATTTATGCTTAACATTGAATAAGTTCTGTAGAGCAGCCACGATAATCTGAATCACACTTGGGACTTCTTGACAGCTGAACTCAAGATGCCAAATGGGCCCAAAATCACAGAAATCTGACATTTTGCTAAACAGACGGCTATGACCAACAATTGGAAAATTCCTTTTTTAAAGACCTATTAGTCACTGTTGACTCAAATTATATTAATTTTAACATTATATGAGCTTGAAATAAATTACAAGTTCATTTATCTGTTCAATTAAATGTTCAGCCTTCAGAAACTTACATCACTCCTATTTTTGGCATTAGACTTTGCCAAAACTACGTCCATGGCATCAGGGATACTTGTGAATTTAACAGTGTCTGGTGGCTGGCGGTATTTCTTCTCACTCAGGATTTCTGAAGCTTTCTTGTTCTTTTCTGCCTCCAAAGAGCCAGATGGGATCCACCCCAGGCCTTTAAGCCATTGAAGATCTGACTTATATACATTCTGTTAAGGAACCAAAGAAATCAGGGAATGTCATTCTCTTGTCTGCATCAATGAACTGCATTAAAGGATTAACTGGTAATTAATAGAGCTTGTTTAGCTATAATCTGTATTGCTGGAACTACAAGAGGAAATGTCATTTCTGCTCTACAGGGACACCAGATTCCCTTCAATAATGAATATATCTTTCATAAATATAAAAGAAATAGATCAAGTAAAAAGGAAACTTACATCACTCTGTAGTTCATATACTTTCTTAGCTTGGATGATGCTAGTCTGGTCTGACAAACTAGTCCACTGGTGTAGGATCCGTCTGTAGTCTACATCACTAACCAACGACTGGCATTTCTTAGCCAGTAGGAAGCCCAACATATCCACGGGCATGTTAAACTTGGTCTTCCACTTCTCAAAATCTTTCTTGTACTCCCTCTCGCTCTGCATCTTGGCTACATTCATAGACAACACAAGTTTGGGATCATCCTGTAGGCTGCGGAATCCAATGTGATGTCCCAGCTGCTTGCGGTAACCTTCTTTATACTTGTACTAAAATCATAAAGATTGTGGTACTCAAATTAGGGTAAGAATGAGAAAATGGGGAAATAACAGCTTATCAGATACATTCACCAGGATGCCATGTATGCTGGCAGTTAGACTCACAAGCAAACTTGAACTTTTTGCTCTCTTGGATGCTAGAAGCTGAGTAGATCATTATGGTTTCACACTTAAGGGTCTAATATTCCCTTGATGTATGTGCATAACTTTGCTTGATGTTAGTGTCTTAGGAATGCCTCTGCTGCTGAAGGAATTGAGCCTTTGGACTCCGTAGGAAGAGCAGGCTGCACTTCTCTCAGAATGTCTCCTCCACTGCACGAATTACCAACTAACTACAATCTGGAGAGACTGCTTGCTTGGTACTCCCAGGCAGAAACATAATCCAGTGTCTCAAGGGACAAAAGTGAGCACTGGAAAATGTAGGGTCCTGACTATCCAGAATGTTTCCCTAAAAATTAGCAAACATTTGTCCTTATATACAAGCGCTGCACTGAGGTTAGGATATGGAGCAGTGCTGGGCATGTGTCTGCCCTGAGACCTGTTCTACATGGGCAGCTGCATGGTAGATTGACTCAGGGCGGTGGGATGAGTTAGTGGGTCAAAATTTGCTGCTGCTCTAAAAACATAAAGCAGATAGCCCTGGGTACTGCAGGCTGATCCCATGCCAAATAGAAGGCAGACAGCAAGCTTGGGGTCATGGTGCAATGATGTGAGAGCAATCCCTCTCCTACTCTCTCGTCAATGCTAAGAGATTCTGTCCCACTGGTTACACAGGGAGGAAAAGGTCTCTTAGCTCTCTGTCCCTGCCAGCACACCTTCGGAGCACAGGGATGGACCTGGCTCAATGAGGTTTATTAGACTGTGACTGAGTGCATAAAATACATCACAGATCGAATTGAAAATGTCACTTACATCACTTGCAATGTCCCTCGAAGCTTTGGCTGCTTTCACTGAAATGGCTTCAGGTGTGAGGTCGTAGCCTTTCTTTAACATTTCTTCCCATCCAAGTTTGTACAGTTTCTAAAATTGAAAACAGATAGTTTTTCCAAAACTCCCCCTGCATCTTTGTAAAAACAATACAAATAGAACACATGTATTTTAACATGCTGGCCCATTGCATAAACATTGCATCCAAGCCCTGACTACTACACTCCATTTTAACTCAGCCCTTACTCAGGTGAAAGCTTTGCCTGAGAAAAGAGCGTGTGAAAATTGAGGGCCAGGTTGTGGCTGAGCCCTGCATGGATGCAAAAAGTGAGAGCACAAAGAGCCCCATTCAGGGAGCAGGCTGCCCTTTCCCTAAGAGCAGAGCTGGCCAGATATGCAGGACAGCATACACTGCACCCCTGCAGGCTGTCCCTCTGTGTGCTGGGGAGCATTTGGAAGCATTGTTTTCCTATAGTTACTGATACTTTCACTGGGGCTATGTGATCCGCACTGTCTAATGCAGGGCTGTGGCTAAACCTACAATAGACCCTGAGGACATCAAGATTTGACACTTTAGGGGCAGTATTAGGGATTGTGTCTTTAATACATTATAGGTTTTTTTCACAAGTGCTTACTAGATTACAAATAATCTGTTTGTAGGGCTTGTTCTTACATAAGGAATCATTAATATTTAGAGATTAGTTCATTCCCTTTGTCACTCTACCGAACTAAATGATATTACAACAGGAAAGAATTTGATCCCCATCTATCATACCAATTTAAAAATCAGAGTTCAGTTAGTTCTTTCTTTGCGAGGCTAACAGAACTGGATGCACCCTGAGAATTAAACAGTCCAAAAGCAAGGATGAGACACCCAAAATATACTTTGTTCAGTTTAGTTTTGATTATTTATCCTAAAGTTTCATAACACACGAGTATGTTCTGTATTGTTGGATAATTTGTAAAAACTAACAGGCCAATGTCCTCAGCTGATGTCCACTGTCATGTGGCACTCCATCTAAGAGAACATACGCTGATTTACCCCAGCTGAGGATCAGGTCCAAGAAACCTGAGTAATGTGAGACTTCATTCTCTATCTTGCATACTTCTATAGTCCCCAGTATCATAATGCCTCAAAATCTTTAATGTATTTATCTTCACAACACCCCGGTAAGGTAGGAAAGTGCTATTATCCCCATTTTACATAGAGGGAAATGAGGTGGACAGGCTAATTGAGATGTCCGAAACCACACAGAAAGTCTGTGATGGGGCAGAGATTTGAACCCAGGCTTCCCAACTTCTAGTCTAGTGCCCTATACACCAGATCAACCTTCCTCACTCACTAATACTTTGCTGGGAAGTTTGGCCACTGGAGTGGAACTGAAGTAACTACCAATATTGGGTATGGATTTGCAAATTTCCTATTAATGAGGATGTACTGTAGCTCTAAAAAAGGCAATCCAGTTGAACTATGCACATATAATTTAAACACTTGGCACTTGGAGGTAATAGACCTGCCTCTAACCATCCATAGAAAGCAAAAACAAATTAGTTTATGAAAAATCTCTAGCACAGACTGTCACTATCCTATATTTAGAAGGAAAATTAAGAAAGACAGTCTGAAAGAAAGGTGGAAACAACTGTAAATGCTTCGTATTCTATGTGCCTGTTATATTTTGACTCAGCAGAGAAGGAGAGAGACAGACACAAAGGGAGCTGAAAGAAACACAGCTGTCTGCTACAGAGATTTTATTGTTCTGGCAGTAAAACTGAAACCAACACTAAGGTGAGGCTTTGCACTGGGAATGCTAAACATTAAAAAAGGCAGAACATCACATTCTCCACCCTACTTTAAAAAACTTCCCAAATTTATATACATCATCATTTACATGGCTAACATGAAATACTATATAACCTAAATAAAAGTTGTGGGTGGACTACCACAGACTCTCAAATTGCAAGGGATTACTCTGCTCTGGAATAATAACTCACTAACTAAACAATATATAACTTCAGGCATACAACTGGTTTTCACACTCTCTTGGGATAATATGGTTACAAGGGTGTTGCAGTGCCCTTGACAACAGGAACAGTTCGGGGTAAGGAATCAGCTGGATCTGGTACCAAAGTTTCTTCCACCAAACTGTTGGCATTAGGAGTTGTAATGGAAGGAGGTTTGAAAGGAGGAACAGAAAGTCCTACTGGAACATCTCCAGACTCCAGAACTTGTCAAGGCTGCAACTGATCCATAGATCATTTCCATAAAATACCACCAGACAGTTTTACCACATACAAAACAAGTCCTGTGCATTTTACAAGTTCTCCAGATACACATTTCACTCCACAACTGTAGTTGTCAGTCCACACTGTGTCTCCTACTTGAAAAAAAATGATGAGTCTCACATCATTAATCAATTTGCATTCATTGGGATTTGGCTACACAGGAGGCAACATCAGGATGTAGCAGGTCCCAACAGGTACACAAAGATCACTTCCAGAAAAGAGTTGCAGTTGACTTCTGGGTAGTAGCACATGTTGTGTTCCTGTAGACAAGGAAGAAATTGTCCAGTTTCTGCTGATGACTCTAAATAGACTTGTTAGCTCTTAAGCTGGCTTCACATGACTGTAAAACCAGTCTGCAAGTCCATTTGTAGCAGGATGCAATGGAGCAGAACATATGTGCTGAATTCCATTTGAAGCTAGGAACCTCTGAAATTCTTCAGAGCAAAATTGAAGTCTGTTGTCAATCACCAACTGTTCTAGTAAGCCAAATTGGCTAAACATCCAGAGATGTCCAATGGGTTTGGTAGCTGTGGTAGAAATCATTCTAAAAATCTCTGGCCAGTTTGAATAGGCATTGACTGTGACTAAAGGTCTGGCAAAGTCCATGAGAATATGTGTCCAATGAGTCTGAGGCTCATGAGTTTACACCAAAGGTGTAAACAAGCTGGGCCAGGATCATGCTGAATTTACTGACACGTACTATAGCACTTCTCTTTCCTCTCAATATCTTTGTCATCAAACCTTCACTCATACAATGCCAAAATCACAAAGAGCTTCGAAAACCAGAGAGTGAAGTGATTCCGGAATGATCACTCTTATTCCGCATAAGATGCAGTTGTGATTCAGATATAAAACACGCTGATGTGATGTCAACTGGGGATTCTTATGATCTAACACTGTTCCTTGTAATACCATTCCCTTCACAAGAGAAAGCACATCATCCTTTAGCGGATTTGTGTTGATATCTGTGCTAGTAATGGGTAACCTCTCCATCAAATTGAGATAAAACATTTCATCTGATGTTTCTTTGGGCTAATGGGAGCTTAATTCCCATGCTGAGCTCCTTTACAGAACTGAATAGTATAGGAATGAGCTGAAAGTAGCAATGACCACCGTTGCATCCGAGCAGCAACTAATGATGGAATTCCATGTTTAGGTGAAAAAATTGAAGGTTACAGGAGATGATCCATCAGCAAGGTAAAAATATCTACCATACAGATAGATATGGAACTTCCGAATTCTGAAGATAATGCTAAGAGCTTCTTGCTCTATTTGTACATAGTTCTTCTCAAGCATAGTAAGCGATAGTGAAGCAAAGGCAATTGGTTTCTCCATGCCATCAGGAAAAATATAGGGAAAGAACTCATATACTCCAGACAGTGAAGCATTACAAGCCAATTGCAATAGTAGTGAGGCATCAAAGTGAGTAAGAACTTCGCCTAATTCAACAGTTTCTTAGCTTCCTTAAACACACACACACACACACAGAGTCCACTTCCATTTTTTCTTTGCTTGTAACACTTCATGTAAAGGTGCCAATACTGTCACCAGATTAGGCAGATTAATAGTTAAGCAGCCCTAAGAATGAATGTAACTGTGACACATTCTCTGGAGTGGTGCGTGAAAAACCACCTTCTCTTTCTCTGGTGATTCCTTAGGCCTGTGGTATCAATTGCTTGTCCAAGGTATTCAACTGAAGGTTTGAAAACTCACATTTGTCTTGACATACTCTCAGTCCATGGCCTTCCAAACACTGCAAGACAACATCCAAATTTTGAACATGATTTTCCGGATCCTTTCATGTAACAAGGGTGTCATCCAAATAGCACTGAACTTTGTTTAGTCCCTTCAGAATCTCATCCATAGCTTTCTGGGATAGGACAAGTATCAGTGTGCTACTGAAAGGCAACCTGTTACAACAAAATAAGCCTTTTTGCATGTTGATTGTGAGATATTTGAGAGATGTTGGATCAATCTCTATTTGTAGGTATGCATTGAGCAAATCCAATTTACTGAAACACAGTCCTCCATTAAGAATAGCAAACAAATCTTCAATACAAGGTTGTGGACTGGTCTGAACATGAAACTGATAAGACTCCAGTGTCCACTAAATGTTCCATATCAGCTTCTACCAGAGACTTCAGAGTATAAGGCACAACTCTGGGCTTGCAATATTTTGGCTGTCTATCAGACTTAATAGTGAGCTTCACTGACACATTGCTCATCTGTCCAAGGTCTTTTTCAAAGACTTTGGAGTGTCTGTCCAGTATTTCTTGAAGACTCTGAGGTGCTTTCATGATAACCTTGATCTCAGTCCAATTTTCCTTAAGCGTCTCAAGCCAAGATCTGCCAAATAATGGTGATAACTTTCCTTTGATTACATACAAGAGTAAAACAACTGATTGTCCATCTAGTTTAACTGTCACCTGGAATAACCCTTCTATTACCAACTTTTCTCCAGCATAAGGCTTCAAAACCGTGGTGGTTTCTTCCAGAGGAGCATGTGACAATATCTGGTGATAGGTAGATGCAGAAATCAGTGAGATGGCAGCTCCAGTTTCAAGTTCCATTCTTACAGGAACACCTTCAATCAAGGGAGTAACCAAGATGCCATTTTTTACTCCAGCTTCTGATAACATGTGTAGGGCTAGGTCTTGATCAGTGTCACTAGAACTCTTGTCTTTATCCACATTATGAATTTCCAACTTCTGTCCTTTCTGAGGTTCAATCTTCACAGGTGTCTTCTTAGATTGAAGGTTACTCTGGGTTGCCAGTCACTGAACTGTGCAACAGGCCATGGCAATTTGTCCTTTCTTCTGGCACTTCCTGCAGGTAACCACGCATGTTCACAATCCTTCTCAGTGTGTGTAGTTTGTGCACAATGGCCACATGTAAATTTCTTATATTCCCATGGTCCTTTATCTTGCCAATGCAGGACGTGATCATCTTGGTTCACACTGAAGTCCAGAGAATCCTTCTCTGCAGTATCCATGACAATAGCTACTTCAACAGCCTTTTTGAAGGTAAGTGCTGACATAGACACTAACTTTTTCTGGATCTCGTCATTACAGAATCCAGAGACAAACTGGTCACACAGGGCATCAAACTGACAATACCCCAACAACTTCGTCAGAGCAGCAGCAAACTGTGCTCTCAATTCTCCACTTCTCTGATGTCACTGATGGAACTGGTATTATTCTGCTATCATCAACGGGATAGGAGAAAAGTGTTCCTGTTGCAGCATATGTGGAAGTTCCAGGCCCTGTTGGACACAACAGGTGATGCAGCAGTCTATATGCCTTTGGACCCATCACTGTCAGCAAGTTTGAAACCGTTTGTCTGTCTGGAATGATGTTGCAAGCAATAAATTGCTCAAAACATTCAAGGTACATTCATGATTTGTGGTTTTCATCAGACTCACCAACATTGCCCAGAAAAGTTGCCATTTTACTCTGATCTACTGTTGCACTTCATGCCTTCTGGACATCCTCTCTGCCACAGTGAAATTCCCCCTTTTCTAAACTGTGCACTATCTGCCCTTGATTTCCCTTTACTCGCTGTGTGCTTACTGTAGAACGCAGAATTCTTCCTTTCAGCTCCCTCTGCTGGCTGAAGACCCACAGTGCAGGCTAAAGCCTTCTTGCACGTGGTAAGCCAAAATGGCTGCTTGCATTGCTGTTACTGCTCTGTTTGGACAGCTCCAGCAGTAACTGCAACCCAGATCCTTTGTTCTGTCTTTATTTGCCTACTTCCCTCTCTCTAGCTAGCTGGCTCACACTGCCCCAGCACCAAAAAGCAGCAGACTGTCATCTGGTCCCTCCAGGTGAACTTTTCCCATTTTATACGTATATTATTATCTGCTATTTCTTCTTCAGGCAGTGGGAACAGAGGATATTCATGGGATATAAATTCCTCATTGCCAGTATGTTATATTTGAACCCAGTAGAGAGGGAGACAGACACAAAGGGAGCTGATAGAAACACAGCAGTTTGCTGTGGAGACTTTATTGTTCTGGCAGCAAAACTGAAATCAGCATGAAGGTGAGGTTTTGCACAGAGTAGTGCTCAAACATTTCAAGGGACAGACTATCACAGTGCCCAGTGGGTCCATGATGATGGGTTGAGAAACCTGCACATAGTGGGTTTGGAATTTTAGAACAAGGAATTTGTAACCTGCTCTGACTGAGGCCATGAAGGAACCGGTACATCTCTGTGGGAGGTATAAAGAATGCAGTAAGCCTTTTTCTGAGTTCACCTTGCTGAACAGGGCGAATATTTATGTTTAGCAAGAGGTTTAGGATTAAATTTTCAGAAGCTCTTAAGTGACGTAGGAGTCCAAGTCCCATCTATTTTTCATTTTCCTCTAGTTCATAACAAATATTTACCCTTAAATGACAGGTCACCTTTTATTGAGGAAAACAGAATGAATATATTCAAAAACGAACTATAAAGTATTTTAAAACTCTTTACCTGACTGTAATTTGCCATGTTCTGTCTGGCCTGTAGAATATCAGGTGTATCTGGCATCACATGAAGCTGAAGTTTATCCTTCTCCCAAGCTTGAGTGTACATATGCTACAGGAAAAAAAGAGTACCAGATATGCTAATATGAATGATAGATAGAGCTCTCTGTGTGTACTTTGTTTATGGACCGAGAAAGAGAGAGGGATTTGCTGATTGTATATATTTTTACTGACTTAATCCATAATTCAAGTGAATTAGGATCCATTCTTGCTCCCACTGAGGTCAGTTCATCAGGCCCTTAGTGAGCATTTCTCGCAATGACTATCAGCCTGTTCCACAGTCATTTGTTTAAAGACAGTGTTTCTCCTTAGTAAAGAGGGCACGATGAGACCCATACTGGCTAGACTTCTGAATGCTGTTATGGAAGCTTATAGTTCCCCTCCAACACCTCAGAATTAGAAATTAACATTTCTATCATGCCAGTGAGAATAACTGAGACTGTACAAGTAACAATGGCATGATCTAACCCTGAGAAAAATAGGAGAAGGAACTATTTAGCCAGTAATTGGGTGCTTGGATCTGGTAAAAGAAATCTGCAAATGGCTTGTTCTCTCACACCTTAAAAAGAAATTAATTATCTTGGCAAAGCAAGTTTGCCAGGGAGGCATGTGTTTTAAGCAATGTTGGAGAGAGGCAGAGATACTGAATTACACAGTGATCATTTACATACACAATTTTCACTCACCTGATTCATCACATCTGCATTGTGTTTTGCTAGCACCATGTCCATGGAGTCACTCTGTTTTGTGAAGGGGAAAAGGCTTGGGTGCTGGCGGTAATTCCTGTCACTTGCAATTTCTGTGGCTTTCTTAGATTTCTCCACATCCAGAGAACCAGCAGGGCTCCAACCAAGTCCTTTGTACCATTCATTGTAGTCCTCTTTGTACTTATTCTGTAAAACAGAAGACAAAAAGGAAAACCACATTTTACAAACTTCAGCAACTGAAAAATGCTTGTTTCAAAAAAAAAATCTTCATACACAACTGAAAAAACAGTATAGACAGTAGCCAATTCACAACAAAAAACAGTAACTTACATTACTTTGAATCCGATTCATATTTCTGGTCAGTTCCACATTAACTGCATCTGGTAGGAGGATATATTTGTGGATCAGGTGTTTGTAGTTAGAGTTGGTTATGTTACCTTGTGCCTCCTTCGCTGCCTTGATACTTAATGTATCAGCAGGTGTATGGTAACTGGTTTTGCTGGTCTCATAGGCTTTCCTGTACTCACGATCAGACTGCATCTTAGCCACTTGCATAAAATGGACTAGTTTGGGATCATCCTGGAGGCTGCGGAAGCCTACAAGTTTCCCCTTATCCATTTCATAACCTAATTTATATTTGTACTGTGAAGAAAACAAAACAAAAGGCCTTAAAACCACCTTGCCTATAACAAATCAAATTGAGAAAATAATTAATCAACCTTTCCTCTGAGAAAAATCCTTGTCCATTAGACATATGCTATTTAAACATCACTGGGGCAAACACAGCACTCGTAGCGTTTTCTACTTAATCTGATGCTAATCCTTGAAAAAACTCAGGGGTCCTACCTCTTTGATCTTTATGAGGGACATTTTAAAAAGAATTATCCTAAAAATCTTTTCCATGAAAAGGAATGTTTCTTCATAATGCCCTGCGACCTGCCGTGCCTCATGTAGGCTCTGAGGGCAGCTGTTATTGAATCTCACTGTCATGGCATCACATAATATGAGAAGATAGAGATTGATAAGAAACGAAGGAAGTTCCAATTTGCAGGAGGCATCCCTTTGAAAAATATTTGGATTTTATTATACTAACACTTTGAGCTCAGGTCTGGAGTTTGGCCCAAGTTTGAAGATCAAATGACCTCTGTGGTTATGTTTAGTTCCAAGACTGAACAATTGTTTTTAAACTTAGAAGCTGCTTCCCACTGTTTCTGAGTTTTGTTTTCTTAATAACGGTGTAATGGATTAAAGCCTTAAACCCAAACTAAGTCCATACTCAAGCAACACTCCCATTGGCCTAAATCCTAGTCAGCAGAGTGCACAGGCCCAGTATCAGGCTCTGATCTGCGCTGCTGAGCTTCTTGGAGAGGGTTTGGGAGGGAGGAAACCTCCTCCCAGGCTATGAAGCAGCTGCAGATCCACTCTGCAGTGTCTATTACAACTCTGAGGCTGTGGGGAAGAACTTGAGGATCAACACAGCATCAGCTCCTTAAGCCTTCCCCTTCCCCTCTTCCATAGGCTAATTTTGTCCTTGCTAGACCCAAAGCCTGAATAGTGGTATTCAGGGAACCTCTGTGAGGACCCTGAGTTCTGTGCTCCCACCCCACCTTTGCACAGTGAAACCCTGTACTGGTTTTCTCTGTAGGATTTGCCCCCCTGACTTCAGTGCAAATGTCACCTAAACAGAGACTTGGAACAGCTGAGTAATCAGGTCCTACCATTGTAGTATTAGCAGCAAACATAATTTATTACAAAGTGCCCTTTGTTGCATTCAGATGTTGGTGAGGCTAACATCTGAACTCCATAGTGCAGCAATTAAGGAGTAACACATGTATATCTAAACTAAAGCATACAGCTACTATATACAATGTCACCTTTAAAAAGTGCCCTAGCAAAGTCACTTTGACAAACAACTTGTACTATACAGGTAAAATTGGTTTTCTGAATGAGAGCCATGCTAGACTGACTCCTTATGTATCTCCCTATCTTCCTAATGAAGCAATTGCTCTTTGATCACTGTGAGCCAATTTAATATCACAAAAGCTATACTTATTAAACACATTTATAAACAATGTAAAAAATAAAGAGAATTCATAACATCAGCATCCAAAAAGGAATCAAGTCGATAAATGAATGCTTCATAATATTTGACAATAGACAGTTTCCTCTTTTAAAAACTCACATCACTAGCAATGTCTCTGGAAGCTTTGGCAGCTTTAATGGAGATAGCATCAGCTCTGAGGTCATACCCTTTCCTTCTAGACTCTTCTAAGGAATGCTTGTACATTTTCTGTGAATTGGAAAAAAAAGAGAATGTTCCTTTTTTAAAATGCACTAATGCATATAAAAACAGAATAAATTATGCCATATATGTGATCATTTGAAACAAGGACTTTTCAGTAGCACTGTTCTGTCCTCATATATTTAACTCTCATACAACAAGTGTCTTAAGGCATTCAGGCACTCAAAGCGGCAATATTTCAAAGTTAAGCGCAGAGTATTTGCATCTCTAAGTGTCTGATTTGTACCTGCAGCTAGCTAACTAGAAGGGCAAAAGACCCTGATTTGTTTCTTCCAGGGCAAAAATATCAGTGAAAATTTAGAAGGTGCAAATTGCATCCATAAGGAAGAGGCCACCATTTCAAAAATACAATAAAAAATGTCTACTTTTGTGCACATTATTTCTTTCTTTATGTATTTATATTACCATACTGCCTAGGAGCCCCAATAATGAACCAGGACCCCATTGTGCCAGATGCTGTGCAAACACAGAACAAAAAGATGGTCCTTGCCCAAAGAGCTTACAATCTAAGTATAAAGCAAGAGACAACAGATGGATACAGCATTACAAGATGGTATCTATACATGCCATTCCTCATTTTACATGTGCAGGTTTTAGCAGTGAAATTTAGATGTCCGAGGTTGAAACTGGCCCATAATGTTGCCTATTTCATTCAGTAGAGGCATGCGAATTTGCATGAAAAATGGAGACTGTCGTGGCTTATGCGCTAAATTTTATAAATTAGGGAGGAAAAACAACAAAAAAAATCAAGGATACCCAAACTATTATTTTAACAATTACAAATCCCGTTTTAATTATTTATGTTAATATTTCATAATGTACCCTAAATATTCTGCTGTATATTTTGTTTTTCACTGCGGCAACTCATTATAGCTTCTGCTATGGAATCTTTGCTGAGTGCAAATTACTATGGATTAGTGAAGGGTGAATAAACGAGCTTCTCCTGTACTGTCATTTTAATTACTCCTAATACTAGATAACTGCAAGATAGTGCCAATTAACCAGTCTGAGTAGCAGTACTTACATCGCTTATGTTATATGCATTTGCTTTTGCCAAAGCAATCTCTGGAATATCTGGCATGATGTGAACTTTTGTCTTGTCAGCTTCCCATGCTTGTGTGTACCGGTGCTGGAAGAGCAAATAAAAAAAGAAGTCAAATTACAATCTCAACAGAGAAATCAAATATAGCACATTATTATCACAGTCATTTTCTTTATAAGGGCCAACTAGGTCCCCAGAATGCATGCACATCACACTGCATGAATCCAAGGACAGAACTTGGCCTTTAATTTAAAATGTTACTTCTTTTTAATTATTTTGAAAATGCAGCTGTAGTGTAATGTCTAGTTACTTTCTCTCTGCAGGATAAAGCAAAACATGAGAGATTTGAGTCTGAGGTTTCCTAACACTACAGGATTATAAACTCTCCTGTGTGATGGGACCTGACAAAGTTTGCTGACATGCTAAAAAAATGCCCCAAACACACCTGATCCTCTTCTCAGTTACAGCATAGTGAATCAAGAATAATTCCATTGGAGTCAATGGAGTTATACTGGTATATAAGTGAAGAGAAGAATCAGTCTCATAGTACATACCTGCTTGACAGTTACTGACCATACCTGGTGCATCTAGGAAGGATTAACCTCCTAAATGTAGAAAAAAAAGGAGTACTTGTGGCACCAAATTGGTTAGTCTCTAAGGTGCCACAAGTACTCCTTTTCTTTTTGCGAATACAGACTAACATGGCTGTTACTCTGAAACCTCCTAAATGTGTTCAAACATATCTAGTGACAGAGTCCAGCAGAATCCTCAGGTTCTGTACCCAGAGAAAGAAGCTATTCAGTGTCAGAGTGTTATGCAATAGCTCTGCACACAGCTCATTGCTGACAGCCGTCAGGAGGCACGCTGACTCGGCTATCTAACTTAAGAGTAATGGCAAGATCTCAGTAGTAGGTAGATAAGAGCTCATTCTGAGGAACTGGGTCTAAGAAGAGCCTGTGTGATGGCCTAAAACACTGGTGGATCCAGGATCCATTTAATTTTGTCCCACACCTATTACAGGGCATTCTAGTACTGAGCTGATTTCTATTAAATGGATGATGGCAGCTCAGTACGTGAATCAGCAGTGAAAAGTTAAACTGTAACTATAAAGTACATTCATATTACACGGTGGCTTCTGATCACAGTAACATAATTCAGGTAAACTATTCAGAACTGCCAAAGTGACTCAGGAGCCTAAGTCCCATTTTCAAAACTGACTCAGGTACTTTTAGAACTGGGACTTGGGCTCCTAAGACATTTTGGCGCTTTTGAAAATTTGACCTTTCATCTTGCAGTGAGCATGGTGTGCTAACAAAAAGGAATCCTCAGATCTGCTCCCTTCTGAATTTCTTAGCATATTGTGGCCAGCTTTTCCTTGGTTGTGTCAAGGCCTATGGGGATAAAGTTAATGAGAATCCAGCATATTTCATCTGTGGCCAGAACTGATCATTTCAAAAAGACTTGCTCACACAACTCTCCAATTTGTCTTTTTATCACTGCATGCATAACTGAACTGTGACAAATATTTTCATACTTTGTCCATGATTTTTGCATTATTTGTCGCTAGAACCATGTTCATAGAATCCATCAGACTGGAATACTTCAGTTTGTCTGGGTGCTGGCGATATTTCTTCTCACTTATAATTTCCATAGCTTTCTTATTCTTCTCAGCTTCCAGAGAGCCTACTGGCATCCATCCCATACCCTTCAGAAATTCATCATAGTCAGCTTTGTATTGATTCTGTAAGGAGAAGGAAATAAATCAGCCTGATGCATGAAAAATTCTGGGTTACCTTCTACTTGTTAGTAAGTTTAGTGTTTCTTTGAGTTTTTGAACATATGCACATTTAAATGAATACAATGGAATATTTTTGTGTATCCAAAGTTTACATCCTTTTACAGCAGTGCTGTGTGTTTTATTAAGGCCCATTCTTGCATTCTGTTGGAATTATTACTTATGAAGGGTATTGCCACAACACTAATTTAGTCATAAATTCCCTTATTAAATCCAAATGCCGAATGGTATTTATACAATTGTTCTAAACTTGCCTAAAAGCCTAACTAATAAGCAATTTACTACATCCAAACAGTAACAAAACATTTATA
Organism: Eretmochelys imbricata; assembly: GCF_965152235.1. Taxonomy (NCBI): domain Eukaryota; kingdom Metazoa; phylum Chordata; order Testudines; family Cheloniidae; genus Eretmochelys; species Eretmochelys imbricata. The sequence continues at coordinate 28,062,075 of NC_135582.1, forward strand.
AACATTTGATCAAGATACTTACAAACGGGCTAAAGCCAAGGATGTTCAGATTCATATTGGTTAACTTCAGGCAGGTATTAGCAATGTAGTCTTTAAGAGTTTACTTTTTTATACCCTTTTAACAAGCAAGTGATGTCATTGCCAATTATCAGACCTTAGCTAAGGTCAGATGAAGGCGGTTTTCATACAGCCAATTGTTTACTGCACATGATAACCAATAACTATGTTTTCTTTCTATTTCTTTAGCCCAATCCTTGAATAAGATAACACTGGTCGTTTGAAGGGTCACTACAAGTTTAACACAACAACTAATTTTCCTCATGGTTTCATTCTTTTTTATTCCATGCTTTGGGCCTCTTGTTCACATTAATATCCCAACTCAAATTAAAACCATCATTCACCCAGATCTAATGTGAGCCTATATTCCTACACATTCCATATAAAATTCCAATCCCAATTACTTCTGTGAAGCTACAGCATACACAAATGGGGCGGCAGGATCAGCCCCTCTCAGTAAAAGGGACTAGACTGTGTCTTTAGGCAAAGCCTTGGGAAACAGTGTGTAAGCTCCATCACCTCAGGAGTATCCCCAAGTAGCACTATACATTGGAGACAGCCCTCTGAGGCACAATAGGGCCTAACTTTGGTTCTCCTAATTCTGAAAGGATAATTTCTTGGAAAATGTATGATGATTCTGTTAGTGAAGCTTTCCTTGGCTTGGGCTGCACACAAGTATTACTCCTTGAGTTAAATGGGACTTGTAAGCTATAAACACTTGACAAGCATATTATCAAAGTGGGCGGACTTGCCATCTGATCCCATCTAAATTCTTTATAAACTAGTTTAGTTTAATATTTCAGATTATTCTAAGAAATACAATGTGCATATTACTGATGGACTGCTCTTTTATACTTGCTACGTTTTAATATACAATTGCACTGGCTTATCTATAAAACTCTAGGATTTAACCTATGGTATTTATCCACAAACTAAATATCTCTTAATTGGTGACACAAAGGTTGTAGAGTCTTTCACTTACGTCACTCTGTATCTGCATCATGTTTTTGGCTAATTCAAGATTCATAGCATCAGGCAAAACATTGTAATGGTGGATCAGGTGCTTGTAGTTTGTATTGGTAGCCACTTCCTGTGCTTTCTTGGCTGCCACTACACTGAACATATCAACTGGGGTGTGGAATCTCGTCTTTGACTTCTCATAGTCCTTTCTATATTCACGATCAGACTGCATCTTAGCCACCTTCATGAAGTGCACCAGCTTGGGATCATCTTCAAGGCTACGGAACCCAATATGCTTTCCTCTTGCCTGTTCATAAGCTAGTTTGTATTTGTACTGAAAGCAGAAAATAAGCATATCAGGGTAAACACAATACAGAAGAATGCATTATTAAGCATGCATTTATTTTTAAAAAGATATAAAACATTCGGTTTGACTTATCACAGCGGACTTAACCCTGCAACTTTTTGAACACCACGGCCCTGATCCACCAAAGCACTAAAGCATATGTTTAAGCAGATAAGTAACCCAGTGAATTCATGGGGCTATGGTGCTCAGCAGGACCAAGCCAAGAATGAGCAAGGGGTACAGAATACACAGATCTCAGAGGATCCACTGGAGGCTTGTGAAATAAATATTCAGAACAAGAACTGTTCCAAGATTTACCACATCAAGCATGTAATTCAAACCTAGATTGTCCAGGAGGCTCCAAAAGCCAGTATTGAAGTAGATATCCTCTAGGGTTGGAATCAGCCCAAATGTTTTATCTGTGAAGCAGCCTGAATTCCTCTTAGTTTACACCCCTTTCGTAATTTTACCTGAGTGCAATCTAAAAATAGAACTTACATCACTTGCGATGTCTCTGGAGGCCTTGGCTGCCCTTATTGGGATAGCATCTGACTGCATGTCATAACCCTTCTTCTTCTCTTCCTCCCAGCCAGCCCTGTATAATTTCTAATCCAAAACATAAAAGAGAACAAAGTTTTTATTATGAAGGTGGAAATGTTAATAACCCTGCATCTGCATTTAAATATTTTAAAATTAGATCTATAAAGGGCACCACTTTAGGAGTGCATTTTAAACTGACACCGAATGTCCTGCTTGATTATGACAGCTTACATCACTCATGGTGATCTGGTTCACCCTCGATTGCAGAATTTCTGGAGTGTCCGGCATAACATGAATGCTCGTCTTCTCTTTGTTCCATTTATCAGTGTAGAGCCTCTGCAATTCCAAAGTGATATTTAATATAAAAAAGGCATTGCAATTCATTATAAAACAAGAGATTCTTTTCATTTTACTCGTATGTGCTAAATAAGACTCTGCAGCACAAAACTTCATAAGTATTACAGATAACCTATACAAAATCTAACTAATGCACAGTGACAATTTCCGTCATCTTTCTTTTGTACGTCCTATGATAAATTATGCAAATTATATTATCATAAGCAACAGACTGTACCTGCAGATTTTCAATGTACATATTGTTTTTCCCTATTCTGTGAGCTCAGTTACACATCCATGACCCACTTGGGATGGTGTCCTGGTTGTGTCCCAAATGTTTTGGATGAGCTTCAGAGCAAAATCCCCATTTCAGGGAGTGCTGAATCAGAATTCTAAAGCTTTTGCAGTTCACTCATTACTAATATTATTTCCCACACACAAAGAGTAACAGTTGCTTAAGTTCTGTACATCTGGGGAGGCTACACAATACCACCCAAACAGAACATAGAGCTATAATCTTGCTCTTAATGCAAATTGCAGCACACTTTTAACTATGATGCTTCCATAATGTCTTAGGCCCCTGTCCTACAAAGTGATGCATCCAAGCAGACCCATGCACCTATATGGAACCCCAGTGACTTCAGTGAGTTTTACTTTACAGGACTGAGGCATTAATACTGAAACCCAGGTCCCTCTGAGCAAATTCTCACCTTATTCATGGTCTGCGCATTCTGTTTAGCCAGCACCTGCTCCATTGCATCAGTTGTAATGGAATATTTTAGCTTGTCTGGGTGCTGGCGATATTTCTGTTCACTGAGAATCTCTGTAGCCTTCTTGACCTTCTCCACAGCCAAAGACTGAACTGGCATCCAACCAACTCCTCTTAGCCAGTTATTGAAGTCTGTTTTGTAAAGATTCTTTTTTACAAAATAAACAGAGAAGTTAAAGGGGGTAAGAGAAATCAGAATTTCCACACACAAAAAGAAATGAAGGTTTTGAATTTTTCCTAGTCATTGTTGAAAGAAAAATATGAGCAAAATTGATCAGTGCTCACTCATGTTTTTCAAAAATATAGGATGCAACTAAAGATCACTGAAAATACAGGGCTAAATTGTTCTTTATGATTCACGTGCAGAACTCCCACTGGAAGCTAAATGCACACATTCAAGGGCAAAATTTGATGGATAAAGTAGGAAAACTGAGAGCTAGCATAATTGTTTTTTTTTTTAGAATAAATGTCTTATTGACACTTTTAATTAATTTACTCTCAGCAATTCTGTCCCTTCAGCAATTTCTTCTTTAGGGCCTGATAGTACAAATCCCTGCTCAGGCAAAATTTTCATCAGCTTTAATGGACTTCAGGACCTGCCCTAAAACAAAGGTATTTTTGGGGGGAGAAATGGAGATGAGGCACAAAATGTAAAGGATCCTTCAACAAAATAGATCCTTCCAGTGATCTATTTATGAAATCCTTAGAAGGTACTGGGGAGTGAGGGGGAAGGGAGGAAACAAAAATAGGACTCTAAGCTACACAAAGATATTATATACAGGTATCTAGATAAAACGTAGGTGCTACCACCATACAAATAAAAAACAGTAATATCACAATACAATTAGAAAGTAATAACACCAAGCACAGAAATGTACTTACGATCAGAAAACATGTTCCTTGGCTGGGAAATAATTTAATATTTGGAGCTAGGGTTTGTTTGCTCAAGGATTATCCTGGAATCCATTCTATATAATCACTATAACTCTTTGGAAAACTTAGGGCCCCTAAACGAACACCTGTTTGTTCCATCCTGCTTTAATCTGCCACTGGCTATTATGAACTTTTTTGCAAGATAGTATAACCAAGTAAAGTTACATACATCACTCTGAATCTGCATCATATGTCTTGGTAGTTGCACATTCATCGCATCAGGCAAGAGTGTGTAGTTGTGTAGTAGCTGTTTGTAGTTGGTATTTGTAACCACTTCCTGGGCTTTCTTCGCAGCCGTCACACTGAACATATCTAGGGGTGTGTGATACTTTGTCTTGCTGCTTTCATAACCCTTCTTGTACTCGCGTTCTGACTGCATTTTGGCCACATTCATGTAGTGAACCAGTTTAGGATCATCCTGCAGGCTACGGAATCCAACGTGTTTGCCTTTTTCTTTCTCATATGATTCTTTATACTTGTACTAGAGAAAAAGGAAAACAAAACCTTATCACCTTTGAAAAAAGTAGACATGTTTATGATCGGTTTAACACTTTGAAATTCAATATTGTTATAATTACACCTCATAACATACATCTTGAAATCATTTTGCACACATTAACTGATTAATTAGGTTTGGGGAAGAGGGTTGCTGGCTTTCAGTCCTCAGCCTTTCTCAGCTATACTGACGACATAGATATAGACAGCAGAGCTGGGAGAAATTTTCCTGCCAAAACTTTTCAGTGAAAAGCAGATTCAGTGACACAAAAACTTTCGCAAAACCTACATGAATTTGCAAAAACTGTTAGTGTTGAACCTCCCACACCAAAAAAATTCTGAAAAATATCAGAATGAAACATACCAGTGTTTTGCTTCTAAACAACTTTTCATTTTGAAATTTCCTTCAATTTTATTTTTAAAAATTTGAACAGTTAAATCAAAACTTTTTTTAGTTCATTTGCTGAAAGTTTAGAAAAATTTTGTTTTCAGTTCAACCTGAAGTCATATTTTTTTCAATTTTTCAGAATTGCCAGCAAACAGAAATTTTTTGCTGTATTTTTTGAGCTCCAGTATTTTTGAGCTCCAGTATTCACACAGCTCTGATATACAGTATATAATCTCTTCCCCCTCACTGTCTCTACACCTTTTGTCTGTCATATCCTAGGGCTCTAGTCCACTCCCTCTCACAGACCCATTGCCGTTTTTTTTTTCTTACAGTACTATCCAAACCACCAAAAGCGCCAAAACATCTAGATAAGGATTCAGATATTTGGGGGAGTAGGGTTTAAGTGGGACTTGAGTGGTTCATAGGTCTTGAGGTCATGCTGGACAGGAGTCAATTTCAATCAGGGTTCCCCATCTCTGCAGCCTTCAAAGCCTGCTCACCTGGCACCACTGATTTAAAAGTTGCTGGGCTTCCCCGATACCCGTTGATACTGCAGTTACATCCTGTTGTGATAAGTGGATCTCCAAATTTACCCTAATTGTGAGCTCAAGAGTAAAAAGTGAGTGAAAATTGGTGTTGGAAATTAGGTTTATTGGTGGACAAAATAATGAGAGGATGGACTACTCCACCCAACACTCGATCTTGAGGTTCTTAAAAAGAAAAGTGTTTGGGGAAAATTTAGCAGAAGAAATAGTGTTCTGCCAACAGCTGCTGGAGCAAGCTTCCCTGTCTCCTGGGACCCCAGGCCTTCCTCCTAATCCTGAGAGATGTCCTGACCAGACCAGGCCAGACAGGGGACCCAGAAGACATTGGCATCTCCACCAGCTCCGGCTGACTCCCAGCCATCACCTAGGACATGAGATTGTGTCACACATGTGCACACATCCTCCCATGGGTTCATTTTCTTCCCCACTTTAGGGTCTTCTATACAGCCCGCAGCAGCACGTCTCAGAGCCTTGGCTGACAGACTTGCTCTCACAGGGCTCACTCTATAGCACTAAAAATAGCTGTGTAGACATTATGGCTCAGGCAGGAGCTTGGGCTCTGAAGCCTTGGGAGGAGGGTGAGCTTCAAAGCCCAGGCTCCAGCCTGAGCCACAACATCTGCTCAGCTATTTTTAGTGCTATAGCTTGAGCCCTGTTTGTATAGAGGCCTGTTTGTTAGCCTGGGATAGAATTTTGGGTTTGATTTTTGATACTTTTATATTCCTACTAATATGTGTGAACAAAGAACAAAGACACTCTGTATTATATCTGCCCACAAGCAGATGGGGTGAAAAGAGATAAGAAATAGAGCTAACCTGTTGCTGGGTAGACCGGGAGTTTAATCTACGAGTGTACGCTTGAAGGACAGGCCTGCTTCAATTCCTCTCTTGAGATAAGGTCAAGCAACCAGTTGAGAGGGGCAAGGGGAACGTGGGGAGGAGGCATAAGAAACATTAAAAGCCAAAGAAAAGCCTGGCTTTATCCCTCTCATCAGGTACAAAAGAGATAGTACTGAAGCCCCCAGACTCACGACCCTCCAGAATGGAACATGACCATAAATTGTCAGGGGTGGGACCAGGGGTGTGCACTACAGGTATAAAGTCTGCTAAGGAGGAGGAGGTGGGAAAAATGGGGACAAGGGGAAAGGTTCTACCAGCGTGCAAAGCTATGGAGATGCTTGCTTGATTAACATCACATTGCCTACACTTCGGACTTCTGGTCTTCTGCTTTCTGTCTGTGTGACAAGAACCAGGGGAGGGGCAAAGGGAAAGCCCCTAACAAGTCCCATGAGCCCAAATCTGTCAACCTGGGCTCTGTCTGCTGCCTGTCTCTGTCGCTGCTGTCTGCTGCTGCTCATTGTATAAATGTACCCTTTACTGCTTCTCATTCTCATCCATCTCCTTTTGCCTTCTGTTTAATAAAAATCTGGCTTAGCCAGCCAAGACCGCATATTCTGCAATACTTCTGGAAGGCTGTGACTAGAAAGAGGCAGCTAAATGCAATTCCCTTATCAGCCCAATGCTGACACAAGTTTGCCAGGACTCAGAATGGCTGATAAGACCATGTGTTGTGCCCGTGTTTTTTAGCAGTGAGATTAAAAGTGAAAGTCAGAGACAGAAGCTGTATTTTCTATCTTTGCCATTCTCTTCTTATCCCTTTTTTGTGTGTTTGTCGCATTTTGTTTTCTAGGAAATGGGATCGGATTTTAACAACAACAACAACTGCTCCAGCCCATCTTAACTAAACTTTTTCTCTTTTCCCCAAAAAGGACAGTTATTGTTGTCTTTATTACCGTTGTCAGACAAGGAGGGTTTTCCTTCTAAAAGCTATCTACAGCCAAAAGGGAACAAGGAATATGGTTAAAATGAAAGCCTTACTTAGTACTTTACATTTCAAATGCTGTAACTGTTTTTCATTCTTTCTGTATCTTTAATAAAAGGTTAACAGGATTTGCCATAGTACTAAGCAAGCTGAGGTCTCTGTGCACCAAACCTTGTATAAAAATGTTTAATGTTGGACAGTTCAAGGTCATGTTTGTTGACTCTTTGGGCACATATACTCCATCTAAATTAAAACAACAATTCCTCAGGAGTTAAGGACTGCCAGAGGACTAGAACTATAGTTCTTCAGAACACTGCACAAATAAGCTGGACAAGAGGAACTTGAACTTGGCAGGACCAGAACTTAATTCAGACCTTAGGACGGGCATACTGTATAAACAAGACTTCCAGGTAACCAGGGTTCAGAAAGTCAAGATATGACTGTATTCAGCTTGTTTCTGAAGTCCATATAGAAATCCATATCAGTTTTTAATTGCATAGCATCACAAAATAGTCAGTGTTCAGAGTATAGTATTATATGCTGCAGAAAGTTACAATAAAGTAGATCCTCCAATTTCTATCCAAATTATACTTACATCACTGGCAATCTTTTGGGAAGCTTTAGCAGCAATTACAGAGATGGCATCTGGTTTCAGATCATACCCTTTGGCAATTCTTTTTTTCCAGTCTGCTTTGTAATAAGCCTTAAAGAAAAAAAAAGAACCAACAATTTTTCTTATTATGAGTAGTTTATAATCTTTACAGACTACTGTAAACTCGTGTTTCTGTATTACAAATATTACATTGAGTAACATTCATTTTAGGTCTGCTCAAGTTTATTACAAGGATCATACAGTGTTTTCAGGTAGTCACTTCAAATCAGTGTAGTTAAACTGTCTCATTTTCTCAGTTAGCATTTTTGGCAATTGAATTGGCGAAGGAAAAATGGCCTTAACGGTATTAATGAGGTCTAAAACGACGTAATTTTTTTTTTCAAATAGTAAATTTGCCCCAACATGAATTTTTGGGGGGGCATCAAAACTATTCACAAATTAAGGTCAAATTTGGTGAATAGTTTCCGCTGAAAAAAACTGATTATTTTTTGGAAATGTTGAAATATATCTTTCTAATGTTTAAAAAAAACACCATTTCAACATTTCACTTCAAAGTGACGTTTTCAAAATGAAATGTCAATTCAAAATGACATTTGGAACATTTCATTCATCCTGAAAGTTTGGGGGAGGGGGGGTTGGTTGGTTTGAATTGCACACATTCCCCACCCCCCACAGATTTTTGTGTTCAGCCACCAAACCAAAAAATAGCTCTAGGGAAGACCCTTGCTCAAAAGCCCTTTTGACTTCACTGCGTCAATGCGAAATTTACCTAAGTAAAGGCTTCAGGATTAGGTCCTATGATCTTAAGTAAACTGAAGGAAGCAGAGTGTTTGGTTCAGAGATTGGTAACAGACTATCTCTCAGTTGCTGGTGTGACCCTGACATCAGTTTGGCAGTGGTTCGAAATGACTTGATGGTCATCTACTGGACTATATAAAAGGAGTTGGTGATCTCTGGCCAGTTCCTAGAGGACAAATGTCCTCATCACCAAATTCATTATTATAATTGCTATGAAAGGGCTCCATCATTCCCTTGCTGGCAGTCTCAGCGGAGAACCTTACAGTGATAGGTTAGAAACACAGACAGATACATAGATATTAAAGCTAAGGATTGACTAGGCATAGAGATTGAACTATTTGTCCCTCCCCTAAGTGAAGTAAAGAAAGAATTTCAATCTCCACACTGAACTGAATCTGGACATTAAATTATATTCTGAGTGTTTTATTAATTCTAACTAGTCATTTAGACCTCAGTGCAGCAAAGTACTAAAGCATATGTTGCATCCACCTCTATCCACTTAAAGCACACATTTAGCTTTAAGCACATGCATGCAGGCAAGAGCTTTGCTGAACTGGGGCTTTACACATTTTCAATATTCAAATTTTACACCACAAATATACCAAAAACCCCATAAATAGAATATTAATACACTATAATAATTGAATAATTTATTGTCAAATACTCACATCGCTCATGTTTAATGCGTTGACCTTGGCTTGAATAAATTGAGGAACGTCAGGGTCCAGAGTGTATTTGTGTTTCAGTTTCTCACCTTCCTGCTTATAATTTATCTAAGAAGGAAAATAATACACAATATCTCTTTTACAAGATACAAGGCAGGTCGCATCAGCTTAATCATATACAAGTAGCAATGTTTAATACTTACCCACAAACTGCAGTTTTACTACATATATAGCCCTTGAAACGCAAAAGATCTATTAGATGGAATTTGAGTCTTTGTATTTCAATATATGCATATCACAACAATGGTATCAGACAACAAATCAGGAACATATACAACTGACAAATTCTGTCCTGTCCATAGTAGTGTGTGGAGAAACTGCTTACCTCACTCAGTTGCTTGGTATTATGCTGAGCCAAAATCATTGGCATTGAGTCCGGTAGACTTGTGAACTTGAAGGTGTCTGGGGTCTGGCGATATTTCTTTTCATTTAATGCCTCTCCAGCTTTTTTCACCTTTTCAACATCCAGAGAACCCAGAGGGCTCCATCCAATACCCTTGAACCAGCTGTTGTAATCTTGTTTGTACAAGTTCTGAAAAAAGACGAATCCTAAATTGGTCAAAGATTGCAAAGAATTTCCCACTGAATAGCATTCCTTCTATTCAAAGTGATAATCACGTGACCTAGTCAGTATGGTCTGCATTTGACAGAAAATATTTATAGTTTCTTATTGGGGAAACAGAAAGCTTTGCTTTACCTTTTTTACATTTCTCTATAATTTCCTGGGATTTTGTCCTGGGTGCCCTACATGCCTTGTCTCATACATTTGGTAGACTCTCTCAATTAATATTTACCATGTTCCTTCTCTCTTCCCCTACTATGGTCCCACCTATTCTTAAAACATTTCTGCTACAACATAGTGACCCTACAGCATTCTTTGTTTGTTTTGCATTGTATAGGACTAGACTGGACTTGCTTTTACACTAATAAACTCTTTAGGGCAATGACTTGATTTTTGTTTACCATATTTCACCTGTTGTATAATATGAAATTTATAGCACTGTGGGTGAAATTTACTCCACCTGCATAAAACTCAAGGATATCTTTGCAGGTGAAGTGCTGGGAAGTTGGGAGCACACAATCCATGGCTCCTCCCTTGACCTGCCCCCAACCTACTCTCAAACTGACCTTCCATGCAGCCTTGCAGAGGCTGGTTCAGAAACCAGTTCTGCAGTGCAGACTGCTGTGTCCACCCCATTCCTGCACAACCCATGAAGGGTCTAAGTGGAATGTAGTGTCCTATGTTGGTTCCCTGCATTGGGTTGACTTTATAATAATCATAATAATAATAATAATAGTTATATTTTTGCCCACTCCTGCTGATAAGGAGCCACATTGTTATTATGTTGTCTCAGTCTGAGATGAGGACAAGATCAAGGGGCTTTCAAAATATCTCCTCAGTCAAGCAAACAAAAATGGGGTGCATTGCAAAACAAAGAATCAGTTTTGTGCTCAAGTATGATAAAAGGCATTTTAAAAAGTCCTATGAATTCAATATTCCAAAAGTACAATCTCTACTGGTATGCACATGCCAAAAATCCCATTGAATAGGACTCTAGCCAGGAATGTAACACCTCCAAAACTCCAAACCATCAGCTGCCAAAGTAAAATTTTATAGTTTCCCCCCAAATAGATAATAAAGTCTGCTTTAAATTTTTTACAGGGATATGCTGAGTCCCAACACAGCAACAGTACTTCCAGATAATAATAATAAAGTTTTTCTTCTACTTTCCTTGGGATGCATTGTATTGTTTTTAAGCAACTATGAAATTAGCAAAGTTGAAACACTTACATTACTTTGAATTTGCATCATGTTCTTTGTAAGTTCAACATTCATGGCATCCGGCAGATACGTGTAGTGGTGGATCAGATGTTTGTAGTGGGTATTGGAGGCTATGTCTTGAGACTGTTTAGCAGCCTGGATACTGACCATATCAGCAGGTGTATGATAGTTGGTCTTGGTCTTCTCATAGTCCTTCTTGTACTCACGGTCAGACTGCAACTTTGCCACATTCATATAATGGACAAGTTTGGGATCATCACGCACACTCCTGAAACCAACATGTTTTCCTTTTGCCTTTTCATAAGCTTCTTTGTATTTATACTGGAGGGAGAGGGAGAGGATGGTAAATGTGCTACACATATCTAATGGATATGTATATTGATATCTAGATTTAATGTTCAGACAATAGAAAGGTGTCCTTTCTTGTAATGATTTTTGGGGAAGGTAGTTCAGATGGGTCAGTCATCCCAAATGGAATATCCAGTGTCTGTATGTACACTAGACTTTCTTGGAAATCTCCCAATATTGCCCTACTACCAGTGCAGCAATGGGGGTAGCAGTGGTGTAAGCACTAGTGTAAACAGGGCACGAGCGCCTAACCCGGTACAGAACAGATTTCACACAACACTAGGGTAAAGGCGAGAGCTCTGTTAACACTAGCACTTCCACTACTGTTACTTCTTGTGGAGCTGCACCAGAGAGAGCGAAGAGTGAAGAGAAACTTACAAAGGAAGTCCTGTGTTAACAAGGCCCATGAGTCATATTAGAACAATTTACCAGCAACTGGTCAATCAGTGGTTTAGCTATGGCAAATAAACTGAACACAACTGGCCGGGTCCCCTCTGGTGATTTAAAATCACTGGATCAGTCTCCAGATTGTGCAATTAGCACAATAAAGCCTGCTGAGCCGTACGTAGGTTCCCCCTCCACTCTATGGCAAAATATGTTTCAGGATGAAGTGTACCATGCCACCATAATGTGCATGCAACAGATTATCTGGCAATTTATCATAGCCAGATTATGCTGTTTAATAGCTTTGTCATATAGCCATATATGACAAATGGATTAAAACAGACACTACAGCAGCTTCTGTTTATATATAGCAATGCGATCAGAGTAAAATAGGCCTCTTTCCATTTTGCTACTAGAACAACCTGTTTTATCGGCAGCCTTCTCAAATCCCTCCCATATAGTAATGCTAGCAAACCACCATATCTGAAGGGAAAGAGGATCCTGCTGAAAGTCAGTGTCTCACTACCCACGCAGAGAAGGTGGACGCAGAATGACACAAAACTGTGGGGGAAACTATGACCAAACAGGTTTCAGAGTAACAGCCGTGTTAGTCTGTATTCGCAAAAAGAAAAGGAGTACTTGTGGCACCTGAGAGACTAACCAATTTATTTGAGCATAAGCTTTCGTGAGCTACAGCAGTATGCATCCGATGAAGTGAGCTGTAGCTCACGAAAGCTTATGCTCAAATAAATTGGTTAGTCTCTAAGGTGCCACAAGTACTCCTTTTCTTTTTATGACCAAGCAATGAGGCTGGACATATAGCATCTCTGCCAGAGCAGGCTAGCAACTTCTGAGAGAGGGTAAGGCAAAAGGTGCAGGATCAGAGCCAACTTACAAAGCTAGTAAAAATCACATTGTATCTAACTCAAACCAGAGCAGGTAAAGGGTAACCTGCCTACCCTAAGGATATCTCATTAGCGATGTTAAGAAAATTGAAGTAGAATAATTTTTATAAGCGTTTTCAACAAGCATTAAATTCTAAGGGCCAGATCCTCAGCTAGCATAAGTGGACATAGCCCCACGGAATTCATCAGACCTATGTCCAATTACTTCAGCTGAGGATCTGGCCCTAAGTATTCTATTAGACAATTTATTACTTAAACTAACATTTTGAGCCAGACTGAGAATCTGTTACACTTGTGACTCCAGAGAGACTTCTTGTGTGAGTAACTGTTCACTAATGGGAGTAACGGGTTCACAATCAGGCCTATAATGTGTAAGATTTTTGTTGAGAAATGTCACAAAATTTACCTGAAACTGATACTTACGTCACTAGCAATGTTTCTTGAGGCCTTAGCTAGAGTAAATGGAATAGCATCGCCTAACACATTGTTCCCTTTGGCTATCAAATCATGGTAATCTTGTTTATAATATGCCTAAAAAAAGAAAATTCAGATATTATTCAGGAGGGTTTAGCACCATGTGAACTGCATGCAATTCAAAAAGTTACTTCTGAAATAATGTAAGTATTGCAGGATCTGGATGATGTAGTGGTACCATGCACCTCATTCACCATTTATTAGAATACATCCACATTAAATAAGCTATATTGGTTTGCAAATTTAAATTATAAAATAACAATGACAGCAATTATTTTGTTATAATTTGATTATGTAGAACTGCATCTGCCTATCAACCAAAAGTCAGGTGAATTGCTTACATGGTATCATTATTTGGACATATTATGTAGCTTACACTACTCATCACTACTTATTTCATTAACAGCATGTGACTTAGTCATATCCTTCAAGAAACCACTTACATCACTGATGTTGGCTGCATTGTATCTAGCCTGGATAAACTGTGGGACATCTGGTGTCATGGTGTATTTATGTTTGACTTCCTCTCCTGAAGATTTGTATAACCTCTGCAAAACACATGACATAGTTAATCACTTCTTTCCAAGCATACTGAGCTCCAGATCACTGTGTATTAACTGAGGGCTCAAGTTTGGTCTCTCAGACATATATTGCCACCTACCTCATAAAATCAGTGACTGCACTTTCATGCACAGGCTCTGATTTTACAAGCTATGTACTAGCCTATGTGATGTAAATATCATGACAGAAGTTGTTCCACCAGAGGGAAAGCACAAATAGAAAAATTAAACATTAGTACGACACAAATGCACATAGAAACATACCCGTCTGTGAAAGAGAGACAGCACAAGACAATGATAAGGAATTGTAATACAGAGCAGGACCTGGCTACTTTGCAATGACTAGAAGACATATTGTGATCTATTGAATTTTATGAATTAGTGAAGATGAGAACACCACAAGGCAGGAAAATGTAGTGTGTCCATTACATTTGACAGTTCTAGTCGGATTTAAGTACTTATGATAATACTTAAAATGGCAGTAAATATACTGTAAGTATATTCTAAAAAAGACTTAGTGAAATGGCACCTGACCACCAAGATTGGAAGGTTTTTGTGTAGATGGCAAAGGTTTTTGTGAATGCTGACACTCCAGCATTGCAATGTCTAACTGGTTTAGGAGCCTAAGTCTCATTTTCAAAAAGGGTTTGGGCACTTAGGAATCAAAATCCCATTGACAGTCAGTGGGATTTAACCTCCAAGTGCATAAATCCTTTTCGAAAATGAGACTTTGTTGTTGCAACGCTTAGAGGAGCAATGCCTAAATACCTTTACAAATCTGGACTGGACTCCCTGAGGGTCAATAAGTCTGAGGGTGTAAACTTTGTGTGACATCTGTAGTTGCACATACAGTTGTAAAAATATTTTTAATTCATTTCAGTGTTCCAATTTAAAATATGGGCCAGATCCTCAGCTAATAGAAATCAGAATAGCATAGCTCTTTTGGATAAAATGGCGCTATTGAAGTCAATGGAAATTTTACCATTGACTTCAACAGGGCTGGGATTTCACCCTTTGAGCTAAAGTGATTTACACTAGCTGAAGATCTAGCCCAGGGGTGGCCAACCTGTGGCTCTGGAGCCACATGTGGCTCTTCAGAAGTTAATATGCGGCTCCTTGTATAGAAACCGACTCCGGGGCTGGAGCTACAGGTGCCAACTTTCCAATGTGCTGGGGGGTGCTCACTGCTCAACCCCTGGCTCTGCCACAGACCCTGCCCCCCTCCACCCCTTCCTGCGCCCTCCCCTGAGCCTGCCATGCCCTTGCTCCTTTCCCCCCGCCCCCTGAGCCTCCTGCATGCCACAAAACAGCTGATCGGGAGGTGTGGGAAAGGAGGGGGAGGCACTGATCGGCGGGGCTGCCGGTGGCCTGGAGGCTCTGGAAGTGGGCGGGCGGAACCGATGCGGGGCTGCTGCTGTATTACTGTGGCTCTTTGGCAATGTACATTGGTAAATTCTGGCTCCTTCTCAGGCTCAGGTTGGCCACCCCTGATCTAGCCAATACTGCTCTCAGCAACCACAGTGTAAAATACTGGGTGAGGTTTTATGGCCTCTGTTGTGCAGTAGATGAGACTAGATGGTCATAGCAGTCATTTCTGGCCTTAAAATCTATGAATCAATGGAATTAGGAGTAAGTCCTTTGAAGTCAGAAGAGATACTCACAAAACCCATTATACATGTTTGTTGGGGTTTTGTGTGTATATGCTCACATCAGACTATATTAATATCACAACTATAAAAACTGCAGAAACCCCCACACTGTTTTTCCTTTTGGTATGGAAATCTCTTTCCACAGATGTAATAACCACTTACAGGAAATAGTGTGATTGTGTATTTCACTTAAACTGGTATGTAGATACAGATACTTCTGTAGACACTTCCATATTTTGTTATGTTCCCTTTCTCCCATGCTTACTCACATCATTGAGTTGAAGTGTATTCTGTTTAGCTTGGACCATAACCGGGGAGTCCACCACACTGGTAAATTTGATGGTGTCTGGGTGCTGACGATATTTATTCTCATTCAGGGCTTCTCCCGCTTTTCTGGCTTTCTCTACATCCAATGAACCAATGGGGATCCAGCCAATGCCTTTCATCCAGCTATCATATTCTTCTTTGTAGGCATGCTACAAAAATAAGTGACCACACAGATCAGATAGTTACGTTTGCCTTTGCCTGATTCCTCTGGGTACATTCTGTACAAAGAAGCATGTTACTTACATTACTCTGTATCTGCATCATGTTTTTGGAGAGTTCCAGGTTCATTGCATCAGGTAAGTAAGTGTAATTGTGGATCAGCTGCTTGTAATTAACATTGCTGGCAATGTCCTGAGCCTGCTTAGCGGCCACAACATTGACCATATCTAATGGGATGTTGTATTTGGCTTTTGTTTCCTCATAACCTTTCTTGTATTCCCTCTCGGACTGCATCTTGGCCATATTCATATAGTGAACCAGTTTGGGGTCATCCTGGAGGCTTTGGAAGCCAACAAGTTTACCCTTGGCAAGTTCATAGTCTTTTTTATAGTGGACCTGTCAAAGCACAATCAGACATAAAATACACTTTCTTTAGTGAGCAATTTAAAATGTAATTGTGAAGCAATGATATGTGTTTCTTATAAATTGTTTCCTTATAAATGGGGGTTCTAGGGAAAATATAGCTATTAAATTGCAACAAATGTAATTGTTTGTCATTAAAATAATCATAATAAAACTTAATACTTATATCTCTTTACATTTTCATTGCTGTACAAATATTAGCTAACTAATCCTCACAGCTTTCCCCCATCACCAAGGTAGGTATTATTATCCCAATATTACACATGGAAGAGGAGGGAAGTCAGAGGTATATTAAGTGACTTCCCCAAGGTTACACACCAAGAATCTGTTCCAAAGCCCACTGAACTCATTGAGAGTCTTTCCATGCCTTTAAGACCAGGCTCCAATTACTGACAGAGTCATGATAGGTTTCAGAGTAGCAGCCGTGTTAGTCTGTTTGCGGTTGTATCTTAGAGCTTGGCTGTAGACAATGGATTGTGTGGTGTGTCCTGGATGGAAGCTGGAGGCATGTAGGTAAGTATAGCAGTCAGGTTTCCAGTATAGGGTGGTGTTTATGTGACGATCGCTTATTAGCACAGTAGTGTCCAGGAAATGGACCACTTGTGTGGATTGGTCTAGGCTGAGCTTGATGGTGGGATGGAATTTGTTGAAATCATGGTGGAATTCCTCAAGGGCTTCTTTTCCATGGGTCCAGATGATGAAGATGTCATCAATGTAGCGCAAGTAGAGTAGGGGCATTAGGGGATGAGAGCTAAGAAAGCATTGTTCTAAGTCAGCCATAAAAATGTTGGCATACTGTGGGGCCATGCGGGTACCCATAGCAGTGCCGCTGTCTTGAAGGTATATATTGTCCCCAAATGGGAAATAGTTGTGTGTGAGGACAAAGTCACAAAGGTCAGCCACCAGGTTTGCTGTGACATTATAGGGGATACTGTTCCTGACGGTTTGTAGTCCATCTTTGTGTGGAATGTTGGTGTAGAGTCCTGATAATAACTCCGGTATCCCTTGGTCATAGGCCTGTGACTAGAACAGGAGACCTCGTTGTCTCTCTTCATTACAGTGGAGTTGGTGATGTTTTATTTATTCAATGTGTGTTATAAAATGAGTGTCAGATTTTTCTTGACACTTATGTATCATTAAAATACATTAGTTAAGTAACAAAACAATAATTTAAAAACAGACTCACTGTTTATTAAAGCGTTCAGAAAAATAACCCAGCAAAGAATTCAATAAAAAAACACCTCAGTAAACAATCCCTCAGATGTAATAGAAATGCAACTAATTTAAAAATAAATCATCACTACATGTAACTAATGGTTACATGAAATGGGATGTACTTACATCGCTGGCAGCCTGTCTAGCAGCCTTGGCAACTCGGATAGAAATAGCATCATTTCTTAGATCATATCCTTTTGATTTTAAATCTTCCATGTCCATTTTGTAGTAGTTCTGGAAGAAAACATCACTTTTGAAATAAAAATCTAAGCCTCCATTACTTACAACTTTAAGTGTATGTTAAATCAAGCACTCTTACTCCAATGTAAACTTACATCACTAATATTGTAGGCATTAACTTTAGCCTGGATAAACTGGGGCACGTCTGGAGGTAGGTGATAATTGTGAATTATAGCCTCACCTTTGGCTTTATATAGTATCTGCAACAGAAAGTAAAAAATAAATTGTCAGTCAAATGCTTATAAATTATAAATGCTTAAAACATGCTGAGTCATATAGCTTGAATTAAGCATCTTACATAATAGCAATACTTTTATGTGTACAATACTGTTATTTAAAAGATGAAATCCTAGTCCCATTGAAGTGAATGGCAAAATGCCCATTAACTTCAACAGGGCCAGAATTTCACTCAGAGAGTATAATACATACATGTACACACACACATACTCAAACCTGTGGTAAGCAACCATTTGAGGGACTGACAAAATCTGGTTCCCCAGCAGAAGTTATTTTCTGGTAACACAATGAATTGTACTCAGTACATTTGAGGATAACTTCATGAGTGCCCTTAAGATAAAAGGCACTCAGTAAGGGGAGGAGGGGGTCTTTTGTATGGATATCACAGAGGAAACTCAGGTTACTTGAATTAAGTTCCACCTGCCTGAACCCAGACTAAATTTGCCTCTTGTGCAGCGGAACCACATTGACCTCACTGCGTGTGGGGACATCCACACCAATGAAGGGAGGGGCAGGATTTGTCTGATAGCATTTTGAGAAGAGGTGAACTGGCGCATTTGACTTTAGAATTCAATTTGTTAATGTATATAAGTCCACTAGAAATATCAGCACTTACATCACTCCTCTGGGCTTGGTTGATTTTAGCCTGTACTATAACAGGCTCATCTTCAATCTGAGTATACTTAATAGTGTCCGGATGCTGGCGATATTTTTTCTGTTCAGAAAATAAAAAGGCAGTGTTACATTTCCTTGATGGCTAAAAGCATCTTTTAATCTCTTTCCATTGCACCTCTTTGTAAAAGTGAACATAGGATAACAATGTAATTTTACATCAGACTTGTCCTTATATACAGAGAAAATTGTAATCATAGTGACATTAGGTATTTTCATAAACAATTACTGTGTTGCATTTGCAACATTTGTGTGTGTGAACATGCTGCTGGACTTTCAAAATGGAAAAGCATATGGAGAGATATGATTTTGCACATTTCTGTGACCAGTTCATGCTCTCATGTGCATAGTTTGCACGCGCAGCATAAGTGCACACATTTTAAAATGTCGACCTTGGTGCGTATCTTCCATTGGCACTAATGGAAGCTCTTAACCCTATTCTGCTTTCTTTACTCCTTTACAACCCCATAGCCTTCACTGGGTTGCACAGGCATGAGAAAAAATAAAATTTGGTCCAGTATCTTCCATTTCCTATGCATCATATTGCAATCTATAATGATAGTGATCATACTATGATCATTATTTTCAGCTTAGTCATTTATCTATCATCCCACTGAAGTCAAAAAGTAAATCGCAAACAGACAAGTGTAGGTGAAAAAAGACAACTGGAGAGAAAACATCTATATGCATAAATTGCAAAGCTGGACCAAACCATCAAATTTGCCATTAGATAAAGTTTGATTGCAGGCCTCAGAAAATTATATGAACACTTGCCATTGGATGTGTGGTATGCCTAATTTACTCCTAAAAGAAGACATCAGACCATATCCTGCAGTGTTAGTAGAAGTCAAGATGAATTTGAATGCAGATTGGTGGCAGGATATCCACCAATCATTGTGTTTCTCTTTGTTCACTGCAGTTCATTCTGTCTAACTCCAGCCTATCGTACGTGAAGTATGAAATAATGGCAGCTCTCTGATTCTCTGCTGATGATGGCTGTGATCTAAAAACTGAGTAAATTTTGCTGAGCTGCCTTTTCAACCATAGAAAGATTAGAAGGAAATCTTCTTGTCTTGCCTATTTTTTTCTTTCTTGTTGGTTCAAAACAATTGTGGAAAGCGGGCCCAGCACTCTTTGTGTCAGTGATACTCAGAGCTAGCAGGAACAATGTTCCGCCTCCAGGAACTCTTGGCTCTTTATAGTCCCAAACACTGCTCAGTAACAAGAACACTTAAATATTGTGTAGGAGGAAACCAATGCATGAAAGAACATGTGTTTTTAATATTGGTGAATATCAGTATTCGTATCAAATACTCTTTCTTTACCCATTGGACTGATCTTGCAAGGAATTCCCATTAAAGTCATGCATTAGTTGAGAGGGTATTTCACATATAAAAGAACAGTATGATATACAGTGTGAAGAGTAGTGCCTTGTTGCCTTAATATTTCTCTGGTGTACACTCGATTGGAATAGTAATTAATTTAATCACATTACATTTCTTTACCTCATTGAGAATGTCTGTAGCTCTCTTAGCCTTCTCTGCTTCCATGGACCCAAATGGCACCCATCCACAACCTTTCATCCAGCTATTGTAGTCAGATTTATATTCATTCTGGAATAAACAAAGACAAATGAGGAGTTCAATGAAAAGAAAATGCTTCCATTAGTCTGAATGTTTCAAACAGTCATAGCTGTAAAGAAGCTTGAAATGTTAATTTTTATATCAACAAAACTGGAATTGCCTCAGAGGCAAAGGAGAAAGAGGAGAATGTCCTTACAAAATATAGGGAGGCCTCTATATCTTTATTACACCATCAGGATGATAGGCTGCTTCCTTCGTGATAAAAGTTTAGATATCCGTGCTCCTTGAATGCATTCATGAAGCTCCTGTTAACTTGAATGCAATCACCTGGTTCCCACTAAAGGGGCTTCACTGTATTCTATTCACAAAAGAAGACCTTTGCAAAGGTATAATTAAGGTTGGGAATATCTATACCTTAAACAAAGAGTTATCTTTTATACCTTTCAGGTACTCAGTTGCTATGGTAATAAGAGCCATAATAATACTTATAAACTAACAGCTCATCTCGCTACCTCGGTGGTGCCTTGGTGGGGCCGCGAGCAGTGGAGACGCATTTTGGGATTGGGAGAGATCTCAACTGAGAGCAGCTGAGGCAGTGTTACATGAGCACCTCTCCTTTCCTCCCCACTACCCCCCAACTTTGCCTTCAGTATGTTGGAGCTGCTTCTTCTCCTCTCTCCCCCTGCTCCAGTGAGGGAGTGGAGAGGAGGGGGTCACATGCTGCATCTGGGCCTGGGCCAATGGATGGTACACGTGTGTGCAGGGCTAGTGATTGGCTCCTTTCTGGTGGTGGTGGACGGGGGGATAGGGATTGATATCGTTTGCTGTCTGGGTAGAGTAGCCATTGTGGGCTTCCTGTTTCCCTTCCCACCCTTAACCTAGTATGCTGGATCTCTGGCGATGCCAGCAGTGGGGTTGATCACCAGTTCCAGGGTCTGGAAGGGATTTTTCCCTTGCGGCAAAATTGCATGATGAGGGGGTTTGCCTCTATGTCTCATATGGCTTATGGCTCCCCTCATCTCATGTTTTCTACATCTGGCACTAAAAGAGGAGTGAGTCAGGACTCCTCCCATTTCCAGTAAGGGTCCCTTGGCTGGCTTGAGGGCACAGAAGGCAGTGGCATAGCCAGGTGGAAAAAAAAGCGGGAGCGGAGATAAAAAAAGGCACCACCCCCTGGCGCTGAAGGACCTCCCCCGCCACCACCGCAATGCCGCCGAAGACCGGAGCGAGTGAAAGACCCGACGCCGCAGTGCTGCTGAAGACCCAGAGGGTGGCGCCTCTTTTTTATCTCCACTCCCCCTGACCTGCCGCTGAAGACCCGGAGCGCCGCCGGGTGAGTAAACGTGTAAAGGGTGCCAATTAAAATGGCGCCACTTCTGCTATGCTGCTGACAGAGGGGGCCTGGCCTTCACCCTCACCCTCAGGGTTATAGCACAGTGGGGTCTGAGGACCTAGTCAAAGAGTGGGAGAATTGTGGAATTCCACCACAATGCAGGTGAAGGCTTTAGGCCTAAGACCGAGAGGGGGCTAACTCAGAGAGATGAAGGAAGGGGTCAGAGGTGAAGCTTGCCCTGAACCATGGCAACCAATCATAAACATTTCAGATGAAGACGACTTCTGATTGTTTTTTGAGAAAGTTTGAGTAGGGGTGTTACTTAGGTCAAAATAAGGTTTATAATGGAAAGTAATTTACTTGAACTGCAGAGTCACTATCATGACTTCTTAATACATGCAGAGCCAGTTTACAGAAAATCCATTAAAAGAGAAAATGAAGTTAGCAGCTGTACATTCTGCCTTAGAGGTCACTGCTAATTTCTGTCTGGTGCTTAGTGAAACACTCCTGCATATCATTTTTCAGTGCATATCTAAGACAATCCTTTTGACATACAGTATTTGTAGCCTGGAGCATCGCCACGTTAGTTACATCGACAGAACTGGTCAGTAATAGCACACATACTGTTAGTCAATATCATATATTTCTAGAAGGCTTGTATTTTCAGCACTTATGCTAACTACCAACATGCTTTGCACTAACCCATTTGCAACAGCAGAACCTTCATAGAACTGGTCCATAATACTACACATATCAAAGCATGACCATTTACCTCACTCTGCATAGAATAGGCCTTCTTTGCAAGTTCCACATTAATACTGTCAGGAGGATAAGAGTAATTATGTAGGAGATGCTTGTAGTCTACGCCGCTTGCAATAGCCTGAGACATCTTAGCCTGAGTGATTGGAATCATGTCCAGTGGTGCTGTATATCTGCTCTTTGACAATTCATAGCCCTTCTTGTATTCATGCTGTGGAAAGGAATTCAATACATATGTTTTGGATTAACACAGAATACAGTTTTGTAAAAACAGATATTCTTTTCAGAAGAAAGCTACCTCCTGGCAACATCAAATGTTTTAAATAAGTTCAATATCTGCTAACTCCATTAGATGTATTAAAAACAGATGGAATTATAAGGCACAAAATATTATTTTTAAAGCAGTTCCTCCGATATGAAATGGTAAATAATTTGCTGTCATTAATCTATATTTTGAAACTACTGTTATGAGATATAGGCAAATGTAATGACTCCACCATTAGCTGTCAGACAGATTTAAGCCAAAAGTGTCCAACACCAGAGTACAGACCTTTAGCACTTGAGCTAAAGGAGAAATTCCATTAGCTGGCAGCAGTAGTAGCCTGTTATCCTTCATATGTATTACCCAGTAGAGAGGGATATGACACACACCTTATTAATCTGTTACACAAATAGAATTTCACCCCTAGTAAATTGCGACTGCATACTGAGGACTCTCAGGGATGCTATATGGTGGGGAGGGACCAGACACCATCAGCTGTGTCAGAGTGTAGGTGGTATCACAGCACTGCATGCAGAATAAGGGTTCTGCATGAGACACAAACAGCTGGTGCATGGGGAGGGTTGGAGAAGAGCCACCTACCTTTACATTTTCTAATTAGCCCGTAAGTGCCTCAGAGCTGAGCTTTTGTCTCTTATATGTCTATAAAAGGCCTAGCACACAGTATATAAATGAATAAACAACAACAATAAAAGAGATTATTATAAAGACACTTACATCACTCTGCTGTTTGGCCACCTTTGCAGAATGTAACATCTTGGGATCATCATGAATGCTCAGGGCTCCAATCATTTTCCCTTTACTTAGTTCGTAGTCTTTCTTGTATGCTACCTGCACAGTGAGAACGAATATGTGAAACTACGCTTCACATTTACAACTAAACTACTGTGGCTACATTCATATTTCATACTTACATCACTTGCAATTTTACTGTGCGCTTTAGCTGCAAGAAGTGGAATTGCATCAACTTTGATTTCAAATTTCTTCGCTTTAGACCTCTCCCAGTCATACTTGTACCAGTTCTGCAGATATGAAAATAAATGAAGATATGACATCAAATACTAATCCATCAATTAGAGGATAAAATAACAATTACTGTCAATATTTTGGACTTCTAATTAACATGTTGATTGTTTAGAACATTAATTTAAACCCAGTTTATCATATCAGCCTTTTGAAGCTTAATTCTCTTTTACACAAAGACTATTTTGCACCCTTGTAGAAGTGCCCTGAAGTGGGTGTAAAGAGAACTGATTTCCACTTTAAGGCCATCCATTTTATACTGACAATGGTTAGGCTGCTGGTGAACTGTGACCTCTGCCCATCATGCTGACCAATAGTATCTCATTGTTCACTTGTGTTCCTCCCTCTGTCTGTATCTAGCTGTTGCCTCTTGTCTTATATTTAGATTGTAAGCTCCTTGGTCAGGGACTGCCTTTTTGTTCTCATTTTGTACAGCTCAGTGGGGACCTGATCCACAAGTGGTTCTAATGGGTGCTATGGAACACATATCATAAGTGCCAGAGTTGTATAACATGGTCTTCATGTGAATGAGAATCGGAACCATTCTCTCCACTTTTTACCTAGTCTACTACTATTAACTATATTAATAATAGTGATATTATCTATAAATATCTCTATCTCTATATTTTGATATGTTTCAATGTGCATGTGTGTGTGAGATAGAAAAAGAAAATTTATTAGTTATCTGGAGTTTTTTCATATCTCCTAATATTTATTCTTGTCATCAGTATTATTTAGAGTTCTTACTCCAGGTGCAAGTATAAGTGCTTTGTTTCATGTCATCTACAGGAAGGTGTTACATTAATACTTACATCACTCAGATTATATGCATTGACTCTGGACTGGAGGAATAATGGAGCATCTGGTGGCATGTGGCATTTGAATTTCTCACTTTCGTGTTTAGCTTTATAATTCAACTGAAAACAATCAGAAATAGTCAGAAAAGAAAGGTACAGCCCAGGGGTCACAGTCATTGGTTAATAAAAGAGGTAAGCAAGAGGGTAAATTTTTGTTTCAGATCAAATTTCACAAAGTTTTACAATATTCTGTTTTTCCTGTTTTTTGCTTATCTGAATTTGAGATATATCCTCACTCTATGAGCCAAAACCTCAGCTTTTATTCATCATCATAGTCCCACTGATTTCAATGGAACTATGCCAGTTTACACCAGTTGACACGTTAGTTCTCTGTCTTTAGTGCACTCACTAATGCAAGTTAAACAGCTAGGCCAGAATTTTTTTCTTTCAGAATAAGAATCCTTTTCCAGGTCTGAAACAGTTACATTTGTTATCAGTAATTCAGCTCAGTTCTAGTTAAGTAACATTTCTGAAACAGATGTTTATTTTTGCATATCAAGTAGAAAGGCAAGAAGGTAGAAAACCCAGTGTGTAAATGCACTAGCCTTTCCCCTATGGAGAAATAGATTCCAAACTTAATTAAGTCACAAGTGAAAATGAGACTGATGATCTCATCCTGGTTCCTGTCTGTGCACTAAATCCCACTCAGTTGGGAGTGTTTGTTCAGTTGAGATCCAGGACTAGAATAGCACAGGTGTTATATTTCAGGATTGGGATGCGTTGGCAGAAATATATATATAGAAGCTTGCATAATGCTTGACCTCGAGATGTCTGGATCTAACTAGTTCTTTGCTCTTACAAGCACTAAATTCACTGAATTTTGTAAAGCAAAAAGTTAATCAGTCTAATATGTTTAATATGTCATTTTATGAGTATTCTGTTACATTTATGTCATTATTTTAAGTGTCCACAATTCTCTGTTGCAAAAATAAATACAGCAGAATTATGGGCCTTTTCCATTGACTTCCGTGGACTTTCAGTCAGGACCTAGCAGTATAAATCAATTGTTTGTGATCATTGTTAATGAACAAATAAATGATATGGGACCAATCCCACATGAACTGTCCTTTTTTCCTGGACACAGAAGAATTTCCTTGTTTTTTCTTGAAGTAAGTGTGACAAAATATAACAGAAACACATTTGACATGTAACAACACCTATCTCTAATACAGTACTTTTCATCCACACATTTCAAAGCACTTTACAAAAGAGGTAGGATTATTATTCCCATTATACAGATGGAGAAACTGAGACATAGAGAGGGAAAGTGACATGTCCATGGTCACCCAGCAGGCCAGGGGCAAAGCCAGGAATATAACCCAGAGCTCCTGAGTCCCAGTCCAGTACTTTATCCACTAGAAAACACTGCCTCTCTACAGAACACATGCTAAAAAGTACCAATGTCTTTTTGACATGACCAACAAGCAATTCTGTTAATCCACCTTGGTTTATTCTGTCTGAGGGCCATACAGCTGGCACACGATGAAGAGTGATGTCTGAGCTAAAACTGATGAGCAAGTACCTGGTACCATGTTCATCCATACAGACCTCCATTGTGAAGGTTCTAGTTGGAGGTTCAAGTTATTTTCCCAGATCCTTTCAATACCACAAGAAGTAGCTGACTAGTCTGTCAAAAGATTTTTAAGCACCCTTTCTATGCACTGGAACATCTATGCAGAGGAAGCCCTCATTTGGCCAGTTAGGTTTTGTTGAAGGACAGTTGGACCAGATTAATTGGTCCACTGTTCCAAGTGGGTTTTATGAATGAGTGCTTTCTTATAGGATCCCATAATGTCAATATTGGTAACAGACTCGATATGAAGGGGTAGGCGGGAGACTGTGTTTAGCTATTCTGGAATAAGAGACCTCAAAGTGCTGAATACCCTCAGCTTCCATGGAAGTCAATATTAACTGTGGGCACTCAATATCTTTCAAGAAGTGCTCAGCGCTTTGCAGTATCAGGCCAAAAGGGCCAAACTCTGCCCTCACTTTCACAAATGTAAATCCCATGGACTTCAGTGGGAGGTAAATGAGGGTAGAACTGGTCCTAAAACAGTTCTTTTGTCTCATTATATTGGCCTGATGTTATTTCTGACTATAACGGGAGCTGACCGTTTTGATATCCACTGGGTATCAAAGAAATTACTGTAGATACTTTGCAAAAAGAAAAGGAGTACTTGTGGCACCTTAGAGACTAACAAGTACTCCTTTTCTTTTTGCGAATACAGACTAACGCAGCTGCTACTCTGAAACCTGTAGATACTTTGACATTTGCATTTTTGCTTTTTCCCTCTGTTAGCCCTCTTAATCCACTTAGCAGAATTTATTATTAAACAACATTTGAAGCCAACCAGACACCTTGGTAGAACAACTGTAAATAATTTTAGTACATTCTGGTTGACAACAATCAGTTGCTTACAGCTATACGACAAATACAGAGGTAACAGAACACAGGGTAAATATGGGCTAGATCCAAAACTCCAGATCAGACAACACAGCTTTGAGGAGGATTTGAAATCTGAATCTTGATCTGAATTTGAGACTCAGGCCATTATCTATATTTTATTACTGTAACCTCATTGACCTGTACTGGATCTATTACAGCATAGCTGTCACAAGAGGAAGTCAGAGAAGTGTCGTTGAAATATTTTACATAAATCAGCATGAAAATGTGATTTGTTATGTTTTGCTTAATTTGTCAGGCTACTTACTTCACTCAGCTGCTTGGTATTGATCTGTACTTGAACTTGTACTGGAGAATCGGTCACTTGTGTAAATTTGATTTGATCAGGATGTTTTTTGTAAGTATTCTGGAGGAATAATAATAAAATATGTTTCAAATACACACATATAAATAAAGTTTGCTATCAAATAAGATACTGTAATATTGCATTACTAAATACTAACTGTGCCCCCAATAATGATACATATTGTAATGGGATGTAAAACTGTATGATAATAATTAGCCACTATGTGGTGCCATGAGTAACGTAATTTACCAGAGCTGGTCACAGCCAGAGCTGGGGTGTGCATTAAAGGATCTTATAGTGAACACATCTTGTGTATCTCTCTTGAAAGGAAGCTCTGTAGCCAGTCCATATCTGGAACAGAAGCCTGACCTGCTAATAACAGCCCTGCAATCTACCACATACAAGGTGTACATGACACCTATAGTCTGATCCAGTGGGTCTCATTCTGATTTATTCTATAAAAAATTAGAAAACTGAGGGCAAAGTTGTGTTTTAGAACATTTAATGTGAAAAATGCTACATAGAACAGAGCAGCAGCCTTCTGTGGTTACATCTCTCTGAAAAAATAGGCTAAGCACATCCTGACCACTAGGTGTCACAAGAAACTACTGAAAACAATACATATGACTGTGGCCTTTAAAAATCACATAGCACCTAATCCAAAACACATGGAAGTCAATAGTAATCTTTCAATTGACTTTCATGGACTTTGGGTGAGTCCCTTCTACAACTAACTGGTTTTCTTTCAGCAATTATTGCCAAATACTTACATCTTTGCACTGCTCTAATTTCTTTATAGCTTCATACTCTTGAGTTATGGTTTGAGGGAAGTAGCATTTTGTCTTGTCCTCCTCATAATCTGCTCTGTAATTTTTCTAGGGAATAAAAATGACATTAGATTGTAAGCATAGTGATCTTGCCTGGCAATGAGAGTATGGTGAAATCAACACAAACACTGTCATACTTACATCACTATTCATAGCTGCAACATTCATGTAGTGTGTATAATATGGGTTCTCATAGCTGCCTACATAATGACCCAAAATATTCTTTTGATATGCATCCTTATATTTAATCTGTGGAAAAATCACATATTTATAAATATATATAACTGAGAAAGTCAGGTCTGAAATACAGGAACAATTACAACAGTACTTACATCACTGAATTTTTTCAGAACATTATCCATTTGAAACTTTGGAGTGTCACAATAATTAATGCTTGTTGCTTTTGACTTCTCATAGGCTTCCTTGTATAATTTCTGCAAAAGAAAATAAAGTCAGGTAATACAGAAGATTTCGCTGAATTTCCACCAGCATAAGTGATACTCTGACTAAACTTCAGAGTAGCAGCCGTGTTAGTCTGTATTCGCAAAAAGAAAAGGAGTACTTGTGGCACCTTAGAGATTAACCAATTTATTTGAGCATAAGCTTTCATGAGCTACAGCTCACTTCATCGGATGCATTTTCCACTGAATGCATCCGATGAAGTGAGCTGTAGCTCACAAAAGCTTATGCTCAAATAAATTTGTTAGTCTCTAAGGTGCCACAAGTACTCCTTTTCTTTTTACTCTGACTAAAGCCTCCAACTAACATTTTGAAATGACACTAAGAAATAAAAGCAAGCCATCAGCTTGACAAGGCAATAATCTGCTAATGTAAAAAGCAGAGCTGGGATTGAGCTGCAAAGTCTGGATCTGGATCTATGTTTTGCTGAAATGTCCACATGATAGGCTCTAGGGTTTCAGTCCATTATAAATATAAGGGGCAGATGCAAAGTTCAGATCTAATTCCAGAGCCAAACTTTTCCAAAGGTCATAGTGTTCAGATCCTGGGTTTTGGTACATCCCTGTCTCTGGTGAAAATGCTGAGGATATAAAGCAAGAGGGGGAACAGCAGGGAGACAACCTATTGTTAAGGCTATTTTATTTTCAGATTTACTTTGCAGGTCATTAAGCACAAGTCAATTTATGCAGCAGTTCTGCTTCTGAAGAATAATTTTTATTAAACATGTTAAACTAGGACAGATAGAATCTACCTAGAATCCCTTTCAACAATTAGGAGACAGGGGCAGACTACAGTATTACCAAATCTCTCACAATTTTATCACAAGTGCCATGGCAATTGGTGCTTTTCATAAAGCCCCAAGCACATGATTAGGTGAGAATCGCTGCTGCTTTTTTTTAAAAAAAAATAAACTTCAGCTCCTCATGATTGGAGAGAAAAGCTTGAAAACATGACTTAAGAGTTCCCTAAAGGCTCAAAAACCAGCAAGCAAATAAAAAGCACCCAAAATATATTTATTTTTTAACATATCTCTTGATTTTTAAGCCTGTCTCTTGATTTGGGGGGGAGGGGCTGACTCATAATTTTTCAACTCTTGACAGAGTCATAACTAGGGCAGGGCAAGGGGGCAGCCGCCCAGGGCGCCGTGCTAGTTGGGGCACAAAAATGAGGCAGCCCAGGATTGGACCCCATGGTGTCAGCCCCCCTCCCCGCAGGATTGGGCCTGGCAACATCAGTCGGAGTCCATGGGCATAATTTGGGGGGGGACATTGCCCTTCCCAGACAGAGGCCCAGGCTGGGAGCGGAGTGGGTTTCTGGAGCTGCTTCCCCTGCCAGGTGCTCGCTGCCTCTGCAGCTGGACGCCACCTCCTAGTGCGGGTCAGCTTCCCCTTCTGTGTGTGCTGGCACTCTATACAGCCACCATTCTGTCTTCTGTACCACGGTGAGTGCCCGTGGGGGGCGGGGGGGTCAGAGAAAAGTGGGGAGAGTGGGAGACATGGGGGAGGGCGAATGAGGTGGGGGAGGAAGAGGCAGTGGGGAAGAAGGGGGATGGGATAGGGCAGGGGGAAGAGAAGAGGATAGGAGAATGGAGCTGGGGGAGGGGGGGGTGGGAGTGGTGGGAGGTGAATAGGGTCAGGGGACAGTGGGGAAGAGAGATGAGATGGGGAAGAGAAGGGGAATGGGGGGGGAGCAGGAACCACGCGTGCAGCATCCCCTCAGCAGGAGCAGCAGCTGGGTCTCCCCCATTAAGCCAGCCCATTCCCCCCAACATTGGCAACCCACCTTCAGTGGGTACCCCTGCCACAGGTAACCCCCTCCACTACTCTCCAAATACCACCTTCAACACCCCGCAAGTATCCCTCCCAGTACACAGACACCCATACAACACCCCCCAAAAACCTCCTCCAGTGCCTCCTCCCCTTCCCCCCAGCAGTGTCCTCTATTTCTCACAGCCTTGGTTTCCAGAGTTGACGGGTGTGAGTCCACCCTGCCAGCAGCCACCTGCCCCCAATGCCTGGGCTGGGGACTAGGCTCACGTGGCCAAACTCAGAGTTCGAGCTGTGCAACCATGAGCCTGGCAGCCATGGGACTGGAGTAGGGCAGTCAAGGGGAGCAAAGGGTGGTTCTGCTCTGTGCAGGGGGAGTGGGGGGGAGAGTGACCCAGCTGCAATGGCAGGTCCGAAGCGGGATGTGACCATGCTGCTGAGAGGCAGGTGCCCAAGGTGGATGAGTACTCCAGGGAGCACCTCGGGGAGCCTCTCATGACAGCCAGGCTCCAAGGGCAGGGGCTGACTCTATAGGGTGCTGCTGGCCAGCACCAGGCTCCTTCGGGGCAGAGGCAAGAGCATGTCAGGGGAACTGCTCGGAGCTGTGCCTCCTGGCTTGCCTGGGGAGCACGCAGCTGTGCAGAGGCAGACGGCTTGGGGAGAAGGGCAGGGAGGGCTGCCAGGCAGCCAGCTAGGGCCCCAGCACCCAGAGCACATAGAGCCAGGGGCCTGAATGGACCAGGCGGCTCCCACCCGCTTCTGATCTGCCAGGTCCTGGCAGGAGGTGACAGTTTTCAAATTGTGGGGCACATCCCCCTAGGGAGGCATGCCCCACAATTTGAAAACCTCTTTGCTAAATGAGAGGCAGAAACGGGGGGGGCACATGACCCTGCGTGCTCACCCCCCTCCCCCCGCATCTAAGAGGTGCAGATATGATTGTTCACCCCGAGCGCTAAAATGTTTACCTACTCTTGGACTTGGCAAGACAGACACAGAGGTGAGAGGAACGGGGTTAGAGAAAGAAAGGAGACGCACATTTTCCCCCACTCCGTAAAACTGAAGAATCATTACATCACTGAAGGGAACTATGCATGTGAGCATGTGAGAATTCTACTTCTTTTAACTTCATCAGACACCAAATGAAAGTTCTGTCCCACTGTTGGGGAATGGATACGGCTTTCTGATCTGTAACACCATCACAAATACTGTTGTAACAAGAACAGGAGTACTTATGGCACCTTAGAGGCTAACAAATTTATTAGAGCATAAGCTTTCATGGGCTACAGCCCACTTCATAGGATGCATAGAATGGAACATATATTAAGATATTATATACATACATATATACATACAGATAAGTTGGAAGTTACCAGACAAACCGTGAGAGGCTTAGTTAAGATGAGCTATTATCAGCAGGAGAAAAAAAAATTTGTAGTGATAATCAAGATGGTCCATTTAGACAGTTGACAAGAAGGTGTGAGAATAAATGGACACAAATCTGACATCAGGAATCATAACATTCAAAAACCGGTAGGAGAACACTTCAACCTCTCTGGCCACTCAGTAAAAGATTTAAGGGTGGCAATTTTGCAACAGAAACCTTCAAAAACAGACTCCAACAAGAAACTGCTGAGCTTGAATTAATATGCAAACTAGATACCGTTAACTTGGGTTTGAATAGAGACTGGGAGTGGCTGGGTCATTACACGTATTAAATCTATTTCCTTAAGTTAAGTATCCTCACACCTTCTTGTCAACTGTCTAAATGGGCCATCTTGATTATCACTACAAAAGTTTTTTTCTCCTGCTGATAATAGCTCATTTTAACTACTTAGCCTCTCACAGTTTGTATGGTAACTTCCAACTTTATATATCTTACTATATGTTCCATTCTACGCATCTGAGGAAGTGGGCTCTAGCCCACGAAAACTTATGCTCTAATAAATTTGTTAGTCTTTAAGGTGCCACAAGTACTCCTGTTCTTTTTGCGGATACAGACTAACACGGCTGCTACTCTGAAAACTGTTGTAACAGCTGACAATGACACAGAGACATTAGAGAACAGTCAACTAGACAAAACCTCCATCTTTATCTCTTAAAGGGTTAGTATTGTTAGACTGGGTGGGTGTATCTCACAGTAAACAAAGGTTCATGTGGCAAACTGCAAATACTAAGAGGCTTCAGTGAAGATTATTAATTATTATTATTTATTTGTATTACTGCATGTCCTAAGAGACCTAGTCATGGACCAGGACCCCGCTGTGCTAACACAGAACAAAAAGACATTCCCTGCCCCCAAGAACCCATACTGTTAAGAACTGATGGGCTTGGTTTATATCATATAGCTGAAATATTCAAACTAAACTTTTATGGTACTTACATCACTCAGCTGCTTTCCTGAAACTTTTAGCTGTTTCAGCAATGGATTCTCTGTAGCAGGAAGTACATTATAATCTGCAATAGCTTTGCTCTTTTCATAGTCTTCTTTATATTTCACCTATAGAAATTAAATAAATGTATATTTGGACTGTCTTCTTGGTTAAAGTGCTCTTTTTTAGAAGGTCTGCTCTGGGAAACCAAGTGAATATCAGAGAAAGGGCATAATTTCTAAGCAACTAAGCTGTTGCTTTATAATGAATATAGCATTCCACAGAATGCCAACTGTTCTTATGTAGTAGGTCTCATTCAGTGCATCCCAAGAAGCTTTGCACCATCTAATAGACAATCTCCAAAGTCAAATCCTTATTGCCCTGGATAATCCATAAACATATATATACATATCCAAGGCCATATTTCTAAACCAGTGGGTCATACTTCCAGCAGCGCCACAAAATACAATCAGGGGAGATTGTCAGGCATTGTAAAATGTATTACAATCTAAAGCAAAGAAAATCTTATTCCCTCCTCTCATTCCCCCACCTTTACCTTTCAAAGTCAAGTATTCTCCAGCAACCTCTTGAAATACAAGCACAAATAAATTATATAGATGTATCATTGTTATCATTGATACACTTTTAGTCTTATTTTTATAATAACTGTAAGGGGATCACAAAAGTTTGGACATTGAATAGGGATTGTCAACCAGAAAAGGTTGAGAATCACTGATCTAGGAAGTGCCTTGAAAAGGGAAATATTGGGCCAGATCCTCAGCTGGTGTGAGTTGTATAGCTCCGTTGAAGTCAATGGAACTATACTGATTTACATCAGCTGAGGATCTGGCCCATAATAGAAGTCTCAGACAGAACAAGGAAGAAAGTTCTGTATCAAAGGGACTTTACAGCTGAAGTTCTTGAATATAATTTGGAGTCATCTGAAGTTTGGCAGAAGTGGAACCAAACTAAGTAAATGGGGGAATTCTTAACTTACTTTACTGGCAGCAATTCCAACTCGCTTATTAGCCTGGTACTCTGGAGTTTCAGTTTGCATAAAGTAGATCTGGTCTTTCATGAGCTCATAGTCTTCCTGGTATTTTCTCTGTAAGCAACGGAAAAAGAGAACAAAATATATCAAATACACTACCATTGCAAAATAGTCATCCATAATATAGCTTAAATAGAAAAAGAGAAGTACTATAAACAAAGCAGAAAAAATATATCAGGCACTACAGGGTTGATAAAAACACAGGATACAAACATACATTTGGCCCAGTGTCTAAATAACTCTCTTACCGTACTGAAATTATCAGCATTCATCCTTGCAACTGCAACTTCATAGCAAGGAGTTTGACTCCACTTGCCTTTGATCTTGTTTTCATAATCTTCATGGTACTTAAACTATAATAAAATGAAATAATGTATGTTAATCATAAGAACATAAGAACGGCCATACTGAGTCAGACCAAAGGTCCATCTAGCCCAGTATCCTGTCTTCCAATAGTGGCCAATACCAGATGCCCCAGAGGGAATGAACAGAACAGGTAATCAAGTGATCCATCCCGTGTCACCCATTCCCAGTTTCTGGCAAATGGACGCTAGTGCCACTATCTCTGCCCATCCTAGCTAATAGCCATTTATGGACCTATTCTCCATGAATATATCTAGTTCTTTTTTGAACCCTGTTATAGTCTTGGCCTTCACAACATCCTCTGGCAAAGAGTTCCACAGGTTGACTATGCATTGTGTAAAGAAATACTTCCTTTTGTTTGTTTTAAATCTGCTGCCTATTAATTTCGTTTGGTGACCCTAGTTCTTGTGTTATGGAGAAGGAGTAAATAACACTTCCTTATTTACTTTCTCCACACCAGTCATGATTTTATAGACCTCGATCATATTTCTCCCCGACCCACCTGCCCAGTCATCTCTTTTCCTAGCTGAAAAGTCCCAGTCTTATTAACCTCTCCTCATAGGGAAGCTGTTCCATACCCCTAATGATTTTTGTTGCCCTTTTCTGAACCTTTTCCAATTCCAATATATTTTCTTTGAGATGGGGTGACCACATCTGCATGCAGTATTCAAGATGTGGGTACACCATAGATTCATATAGAGACAATATGATATTTTCCGTCTTATTTTCTATCCCTTTCTTAATGATTCCCAACATTCTGTTAGCTTTTTGGACTGCTGCTGCACATTGAGTGATGTTTTCAGAGAACTATCCACAATGACTCCAAGATCTTTTTCTTGAGTGGTAACAGCTAATGTAGACCCCATCATTTTATATGTACAGTTGGGATTATGTTTTCCAATGTGCATACTTCGCATTTATCCACATTGAATTTCATCTGCCATTTCATTGCCCAGTCACCCAGTTTTGCAAGATCTCTTTGTAGTCTGCTTTGGACTTAACTATCTTGAGTAGTTTTGTATTGTCTGCAAATTTTGCCACCTCACTGTTTACCCCTTTTTCCAGATCATTTATGAATATGTTGAATAGTACTGGTCCCAGTACAGACCCCTGGAGGACATCACTATTTACCTCTCTCCATTCTGAAAACTGACCATTAATTCCTACCCTTTGTTTCCTATCTTTTAACCAGTTACCAATCCATGAGAGGACCATCCCTCTTATTCCATGACAGCTTACTTTGCTTAAGAGCCTTTGGTGAGGGACCTTGTCAAAGGCTTTTTGAAAATCTAAGTACACTATATCAACTGGGTCCCCCTCGTCCACATGATTGTTGACCCCTTCAAAAAATTCTAGTAGATTGGTGAGTCATGATTTCCTTCTACAAAAACCATGTTGATTCTTCCCCAACAAATTATGTTCATCTGTGTGTCTGACAATTCTGTTCTTTACTATAGTTTCAACCAGTTTGTACGGTACTGAAGTCAGGCTTACTGGCCTGTAATTGCCTGGACCACCTCTGGAGCCCTTTTTAAAAATTGGCATCACATTAGCTATCCTCCAATCATGTGGTACAGAAGCTGATTTAAATGATAGGTTACAGACTACAGTTAGTAGTTCTGCAATTTCACATTTGAGTTCCTTCAGAACTCTTGGGTGAATACCATCTGGTCCTGGTGACTTATTACTGTTTAATTTATCAGTTTGTTCCCAAACCTCCTCTAATGACACCTCAATCTGGGACAGTTCCTCAGATTTGTCACCTAAAAAGAATGGCTCAGGTTTGGGAAGAATGGCTCAGGTTTGGCTATAATCCTGCTATAATGAACTGAAATAAAATAAAATAAAATAAAATAAAATATAGTAATTTCTCTGGAACAGCCTTTTATTTTTGCCTTACATGTTTGTTTTCCAAACTGTTGAGCTATTTTTAAAAATTTCTTCAAGTTTTTCAAGAGCCGCAAATCCATTTTACCTGCTATTGTCATGGATGTTTTGGCTTAATTATTCCATTGCTTGGTTAACGCCTAATTCCTTCTTGATAACTCCTTTTCAGCTGATTAGCTGAAATAAATCTTAGATTCAACAATATTCTCACCAATATGGAGGTCGCTTGCTGTTGGTTTTCTCCTCCATGGGAGAATACTGACGCAGATCCCTTTGGTTTAATCTAATTTAGATTCTAGGATACACAAGCTGAAATTTTCCAAAGTGCCCAAGGAAATCTACCTCAGGCTACTTTGAAAATCCTAGACATAGAATATATGGATCTCTCCCTCTCTCACCCAAAATCGTCATCACAGTTCACTGGACAACGAGCACCATGCTTGGAAAATGTGTAGCTGTTTATAATTTAGACAAGAATCATTGGCAATATGAATTAAATTGTTCAATCATTGCCAAATCCTGCTCCCCTCCCTCTTGAACAGTGTTTTAGGATACCTTTCATCTACATTAGATTTAATAGTCTGATTTACCTATTTCTAAAACAATGTGTTATTCTATTAAGGAAGCTAATTTCACAAGCCAAAATTCCACCTCCGCTTGTTTCAAAGCTTACTCAGTGAATCAAATTATCTCTTTTAATAACAAGCTCTCTCATTTTCTGCAGCTTGTATATGCTCTTCACTGAGGCAGCTTCAGTTGTGAACTACTATCCATGACTTCTCACTAACACACGCATTTTCCCCTACTGACTCAACTAGAATTTCCTGCTACTGCAGACATAACATGTCACTGAACCAAAGTGGACCATGCAGATTTATGCAGGGTTTGCACTCCCTTTACATGGTGCATATGATTACTATCAGCTTGTACTTACGCTCATCAGAAATAAACTATTGTCTGCTCCAGTCTAGTTCCTATGTTTCCTAATGGATGCAGTGCAAAGGTTTTGACTTGGTGCCATCATGCTTCAGGCTGCATTTTGATATTCCAGTTTATTTGCATGTTCCAGAAAATCTGAGCACTTCCATGCTGCTTCTGTTCTTATGCCACTCATAGAGACTGGCTATGTAAAACAATTCTAACAAAATGCTCTTGTTTTCACTGCCATGAACTACATATAGCCTGCTGACTGCTACTCATATTTCATTAGCTTTATACAGTGATCAGTTAGTTCCTGCTGGTTCCACGATAAGGTCTTTTTGCCACGCATTTATCTTTTGAGCTACATACGAATAAGGTTGAGAAGTAAGGTCCTTCAGCTATCTGAGAAATTTTCTCCAAATAAAATATTTTCTCTCTGCTCATAGCTAAGCTCATCACTATGTTCATCAATGGTTTTTCAACCTCAAGGGTCAATAATTGTGATTCCTTAACACTGTGCTATAGTGAATTACTAGTACAAAGCAATATGATCACATATCACCTACTCTTTAGCCACAGTCACATTCTGAACTGAGTTAAAACCTACTTCTAACGTAGCAGTCTACATGACTTAGATCCATTTATTTAGCTGAACTTTTATCTCTCTATATTCCATCCCATCTCCTGCATTCTTTGGTACTGATTTACTCTAACTATACCAAAACATAGACTGGAGATGACTGGTGCCAGGGCCTTTGTTAATCGCGCCCTAAGGATTCACTGCTTGTTGCCATTAGCTAATTCAATGTACAAAATCACACTGAAGACATCTTGTTTGCCAAACTTTTCCTCTAACTGAGATCTGTGAACCTGAGAATGTTTGGAATGAAGGACCCTTTATAATGTGTATAATAATTTGGCATTGAAATTCATATTTAAATATATTCTACAACATGAGTACAGCTTGTTCACTTTTACGATCCCACAGTTGCATTTCATAATCAAAGATCAATTATCCAGTCCTACTAGAAAAATAAATGTGTTCCTTGAGAGCAAATTATGGACTCCTTAGAAAATATTATATAATCAAAAATGTACCCATACACCCAAACACTTTGCTATTTGAATTTAAACAAGCAACATAGTGTCATATTGATCATTATGACCTTCTGTAGTGTACCCCCTAGTACAAAGAGGGTGGAGAGAACAGAAAAAGAAGGAGAATGAGGGGATTGAGGAAGGGGGAGAGAGAGAGGTAGAGAGGGGTGTGTGTGTGTGAGTGAGAGAGAGAGAGAGAGAGAGAGGAAAGAAGAAGGGGGGTGAATATGGGAACTGAAAAAGATGAGGAGGGAAAAGAAAACCTGACAGTCATCATGGAAGACTAGGTGGCAAACATAGATCCCCTTGTGAGGACTGATCTTTTTGCTTATTTATTAATTTATTTATTCATTCATTCATTCCTTTCTTGAACCCAGCCTGTATGTAATGTATATGCACTTAAATGATTCTGCCTTTCCAAATCCTTAAGCAAGCTGTCTAGTTGGGAGAAAGCTGTGCAGTATACTAGTATACTCACATCACTGCGCTGCTTAGTCACTTTCTTGGCAAGCTCCACATCAGGTGGATCTGGCAGAGAAGTGTATTTAGATTTTCGTTCATCATGCCCCTTTTTGTAAACAATCTGAAATAACGCAAGGGGTAAACATTTACAGGAACTGCCTGTTTAAATAAACAACCGAACATTTACTCCTGACCTCTCTAACGCTTCCATTAACAGAAGCAGTCATTTCCACTGCTGCAAAATAAACTCTCTCAATCAGTGTAACTACTACAGCGTTCTTAAAGAAAGAGAGAAATTACTAACCTGCTAGCGGACTTTTGAAATACATTAATAGTTTGGATTTCAGAGACCTGATCCAGTGAGGTGCTGAATGCCCTCAACATCCACCGACATCTCTTATATAGCTCCTTAACCAAGGAGGTACTCAGTTCTCCAAGTGCGTCTATAAACATTAATGAATTAAACCATTCCTGTGAAGTAGGGAAGTATTGTTATCCCTGTTTTACACCTGGGAGAATTGGGTGTATAGGTCCAATCCTGAAAAGTTCTCATTGTCTCCTGAGAGATGTTAAACACTCTCATGTCTCATTGAAAACAGCATCCTAGAAGATTGGGCCAATAACGGTTTGATTACATTAATTCTTCTGAACGCAACTCTGAATCTCTAGTCTCTTCAGACTTTATAAACATTCAGTGCACTCAGTGCTTTTCAACAGACATATCACTACCATTTTCATAAATATCCACACTGCAGCTTGGGACTGATTCTCTACTCCCTTATAGTGGTTTTATGCCAATGCAAATCTACTGAGAAGTCTATAGAGGTAAATCAATGTGACAGCACGCTATTGAAATGGGCAATTAGGCATTGCTACTTACATCACTAAGAGCCTTTTGGGCCTGTGCTACTCTCCTCAACTCTGGACTGTCATTGTATGGGTAGAATAATGTTTTGTCTTGCTCCCAATCTTCTGTGTACAGTTTCTTAAAGAGAGAAAAAAGTGTCAGGAAGTAATTACTTGGAATGATACATGCACTACACTGCCCCAGAGCAGAAGCTGCTCTTACCTTACTGAACATTGCCGTATTTTTTATTGCCTGCACAAGCTCTGGAGCATCGGGGGGAAGAAGGTACTTATCCTTATTCTCCTCCCAGTTCTGTTTGTATAAAACCTGGACAGAAAGACCAGCATGTTGGTTAACTGTGCTCGTCAGAAAGCACTAAAATGTGTTCATACATAGCCAGCTTTTTCAAAATATTAAGGAAGAAAAGGTCTCTAACGAAGAAAACCCATTGACTACCTCAGTGAGGAGCATTTCTGATTATAACACTTTTCTCTCTTGCTCAGTTGTTTCTCTGCTAATTATCTTCCTATGTTACTTTGAAATTTTGATACAATCATTCCTAGGGCTCTGGCCTACACACTTTACTCACAGCTTGCTGCCACTGATGTCCACAACCATCTCACAGAGTCACTCACACTCTTACCTTGCTCACTTGCTGCGACACCTTCTTTGCATGTTCTATATCCTTTGCTTTTTCATCAACGTGACAAACAGTCTTTGCAACATCACCAGCCATACGATATTTAACCTAGATCAAGACATGCCAAACAATTAATTGGGAGAAGTATTTATCAAGAAAACATCTGAGCTCTAGGACCCTCCCTCCTTGCAGGGTCCCAAGCCCAAACATCTATATTGCAATTAAACAGCCCCTTAACATGAGCCCTGCAAGCCCGAGTCAGCTGACACAGGCCAGCCATGGGTTTTTAATTGCAGTGTAGACATTCCCTAAAAGGTACCTAGTTTGTGTTAACGTAGATCTACTTGAAATGGGACTACAACAATGCAAATAAGTACCTTTCAGAGCACATTAGCAAGGTCTATTAAGGGCAGCTGTTTATGTGGTTATATGAAAAGAAGTGTTTAAGCATATTTTGAAAGGTCCGATTTTGCAGGATTCAGGCAATATTTCCATTGACTTCAACAGGAATTCCACATGCAGAACAATGACAGGATGTTGTCAGCAGTGGTATTTAATTCAGTGCTTTATACTTCATCAGCATTTTCCCAGAATCCTATTTTTAACTTCAGATAAAAGTTTTTCTAACCCCTTCTGGCCACAGCCACCTGGAATTATCATCCAGCTGATCAAGGACCATTATCTCTCCTTCCTTGCTGAAAGGCCTAAATCCCAAACTGAATTCTAGACTTCTAAGCTTGTCATTGAGTCTGGATTTCCTGCACCAGAAACCGTGGCAATGTTTCTGCTAAGCTTCCAGACGGGATTGCATAACATTATTTATATGGTTACTGCATCTCTGGCAATAGTTAAACCATGTAACCCAGGAGATGCAGCCCCTTACCAATTTATATCTCATTTGATTTATCAGGCCTAGCACATACCTCACTGAGCTGATCTTGCGCTTTTTTAATTCTCCGAAGTTCTGGGGTATCAGCTGTGCTAGCATATGGCTTTCCTTTTTCTTTTTCAAACTGCTGTTTGTATTTGTTCTGAAAGAAAACAAGACTGAACTTTACTCAGACAAACTCCCAAAGTTCCAGAGAAGCTTTAGATAGAGCAGTAATCAATGTTTATCTTCACTGGGTTAGCAACACTGGGCCAAGCTCATCAAATAGCGTAAATCAGCATAGCTTCATTGAAGTCAACTGGGTCCCATTGGAGTCGAAGGAGGTGTGCTGATTTATACCATCTGGGGATCTGGTACACTGTAACAAATATTATAGTCCGTTTGTCCTCTTGAGCTCCCTTCAGATCACCCAGATATGACACGTTAGGCCCATTAGGGAGTTTGGTTTTGCTATCATAACAATTATTCTATAAAAAAATCACTTAGCTAACAAAATTGTGTTCAGATACCTGAAAACACAATGGCTTAAGCTGTGCTTTTATTTATACCTGTGTAATCCCATTGAAGTCAACGGGGCTGCACAGGTGGAAAGAAGAACAGAATTTGTACCAGGTTTTCTATGGCTTTACAATATTAATATGACACAAATATTTTTAAAATAGTATAACGAATGTACCTGCTTAGATATGCTGAAAATCTATGTGACCTGATCCTGTTCCCATTGGTTTCAATGGCAAAGCTCCCAATGACTTCAATGAGATCAGGATCAGGCATATGGAATTTAATAAATAAAAGCTGGGCTTTACAAAGAGGCCTGTGGCACCCAACTCCCACTAATTTTCACTTTGAGTTGGGCAGTCTCTCAGGCCCTTTGGTAGTCCCCACTTAAACTGTTTGCGATAGTCAAGTTGCTGAATAGGTTATCACTTCCATCACATTACCATTCATTTTTTTCTACACTTCTTTTCCCATTTTAGAATGTAAAAACACTTCATAGGCATTAATTGTGCCTCACAACACTTATGTTCTTAGAGCTGGGCATGAAGTGGCACCCCAGATTGGAACCACTTTATTCAAGCTTTTGGGAAAGTTTGGATCCAGATCTGGACTTTGCAGCTTGGCCCTCTGCCTACAGTTGGTCAAAAATGAAGAACAAACAAACCAATCATGCTTGAGCTTTGGGTAAGTTCACAACTCAGACCTATCTTTAATTATTATTCCAACTGAGGTGTGTAAACTGAGGCAGAGAAAGGTTAAATAAATTTCCCAGCAGAACACAAAGAGTCAGTGAGAGAGCTAGGAATGGACATCAGGAATCCTGGCTCTCAGATATCTGTTATAACCACTAGACCTCAAGCCACTTTTTGTGACATTATGATTCACTACCATAACAGTGAGTGACTCAGGCAATGAAGTAAACTCCTCTTTCACTGTAAATATCAGTAATCAACAAGGATGAGAAAGGAAATACAGAAGAGGATATTACAGTGATATTAGGGTTTGCTATGATGTCTATATTTAATTGTGGGGCTCTTAAAGAAAAACAGGAAGACACACGTGTAAGAGTTTACCTCACTGAACAGATCCTGCATTTTATGACTGTGTTGCAGATAAGGGGTCATAAACTTAGATGAA
The DNA here is from genome assembly GCF_965152235.1 of Eretmochelys imbricata. Classification (NCBI taxonomy): domain Eukaryota; kingdom Metazoa; phylum Chordata; order Testudines; family Cheloniidae; genus Eretmochelys; species Eretmochelys imbricata. Next base: position 28,104,576 of record NC_135582.1, read on the forward strand.
TCCACTTTTATCTTTTTCACCCTCTTTCTGACTGGAGGTGCAGCTTGCTCAATGGTTCCTGAGGTGCCTCTGGGGCCAGTAGTTCCTCTGGTGGTGGTGGTGGTGGTTTCCGTGATCACCTGGAAACATGGACAATATGTATTTATGGGATTTTTAATTATAAGCTATAATTTTGCTGCAAGGACTTTTTCACTCTCCTATCTGTTAAAATGGCATTTAATTCCCACTCCGGAACCCCCCACAGTGGGAACTGAGTTACAATGTGGGCCACTTTTCCTACTGGGATTGCCCAGTGTGCCTATTACGTATCATCCAAGCAGGCAGTGTGAAGACTCTTCAGATTAGCCAATTTCTAAATCAAGCTTCTCTAGTTTTTATCCAGCAGGTCTGGAGTCTGGAGGGCATTCTGCTGCCATCATTCCACATGCGTATCCTCCCACTGACGTCAGAGGGAACCTTGAGGGTAGATGGATGACAGATAGGCCCAAAGTGTAGAAATGCTCTGAGGGCTATATTGGGAGTATTGGAGGGGACACATATCCACACATTCACCGCTCCTGTTGATGTCACTGGGAGATCTGAATGTAGATCAAAGGGATATATCAGACTTCAAAAGGAATATCCTCCCCCAAAAAGAGGAAAGAAATTGAGATAGGAAAATAAACATGACTAAACCCTTCAGATCTTCACAATAACTATAAGATTCACTAGATGACTGAATGTATGTTCAGAATCCAGTTTTTCTACTAACCTGCATGTCCTGATGTGGATAGTCAGATCATAATCACAGAAGAGACTATATATATATATAAGCAGTGGCAAAAGCTCAGTTGGAAAGAGACTCAATTTCCTTTTAACAATCTATATATTTGTTCATGCTGTAGGCAATGGTTTTAATACAAGTAAGATTTTAATTAAAAACACTAAAAGAAATGGTTATTATAACTTACAAAAATAAAATGGTTTCAAAACTGCATGGATAAGGAAGCACCAAGTCTTGGTTCATAATAGATTTGCTAAAAAAAGGAAAGCCTTCGAAAGGGAATGAATGCAGCTCAGATTTCTTGACAGCTATTTGCATTAATATGACATAGAATAGCAAATATATTGAGCATTAGCTAAAGAAGAAAACGTTGGCAATGCTTACATTTATTTATTCTGTGGGGACTAGTTGTATTTCACTAATAATGTTCCAATACATTGTTATTTGCTTGAGTGTTGCAACAGGTTAGTCCATATCCATTCATTTCTAATCACTGAGGAAAGTAATGGCACCTTTTCTGTGATTAAATGGCACTGGAGAACCCTAAATGCATGCATGTGGTGATAATACCATGAAAAAAAGTACATACTGTTTCTTGTTACCTATTAACATTAGGGCCAAATAACAATTCAACTGAAGTTGACTCCTATTAACTTCTATTTTTGGGGGTGTGGGGGGTTATGCCATAAACGTACATAGCACTTTGCAGACAGCTATAAGATATGGTACTTGCCCTGAAGAGCTTATAAAGTTTGGCCCTTAGGCAGTAAAACCTTCACACTAGAAAAAAGTTACATGCGCCAGTGAATAGTCTTAACAAGTGCCTAAATCACAGCCTCTTCAAAGAAAACGAGCAGAAAAAATGCTTGATTCTGAAAGTACAGTGAGTTTTCCTCTTTCATATTATAACCCATGGGGTTACAGGGCATTAATACACCACAGAATATGCATACAGATGACAGAACAAAATCTAATCACATTAATTAGAAAGGCTATAGTGCCTATAATGAGTAATTTTCTATTTAATGATGGTAGTTTTTTATTTAATGTAATGCAAATCCGGTAAGTGAGATATAGAACTAGCTGTTGCACCATTGCTTATTTTGAATAATTTCTGGCCATTGATTTCACTGGGTAGTTCATCTTAAAAAACAAATGGCATGACATGGCCTTTTTTTGCAGGGGTAGTCCTGAATTACTTAGTAAAATATCCTATTTCGTCAATGGGCATTTTACTGGCACAAGGATTCAAGAAAGATTTTGTGACAGGACTCTTTGTTCAGAAGGAAACACTTTACCCACAGAATAAAACTATAAGGCTGTGCATCTCGATAGCCGCAAACTATGAGGAGTATTTCACCTTGAAAAGCTCTGAGTTGGAGTATCCATATGAATGGCCTAATTGCAATTTCAAATTACTGTTATAACTTCCTGGGGGCACTACATCTCAATAACTGAAACATGAAAAACATGGAAACAATCACTTTTCTTGTGACTGAGGTCATACAAAATGAAAGAGAATAGAACTGACATGTAAACATAATAGATTTCAGGAGGAATCCTTCTGTACTTGTCTTCAGAATAGGCTGAAGTACATAGGATATATTAGAGTATACACTAGCCCATGTTTCCTGTTTATGTAATCCATGGCCCAACTTTGAGAGATACTGAGTGCCCTTAGTGAACTGAAGGTGCTTATCCTATCCTCAAGGGACTTCTGTTTAATTTACAAGGGCCTGATTTGGGAAGTAATCTTCACCTATTTCAGCTGATATTTATGCAGTCAGAATGGTGAAATAACCCTCAAAACACAGAATGGTTTGGTGCTTTGGTGCATTTGGTGCTTTGCATTAACAACATGTACATTTGCTCCACATGCAATCTCATACAATCCTTTACCTCCATTGGTTCACCCTCCTCAATGACAGTCTCTTCGATGTAATACTATAAACAGAGGACAAACCTCATCATTTCTCAAGATCATGCAGCACAGCAAAATGCCTCCCTTATCTCTTTGAAGCAATAACGAACACTGCTTTCAAACTCAATTTTGGGGGGATGTAGTTGTGGTTCAGACATGCAGGAGCCTCTTTTCGATCCCTGGCAGAGCTCTGAGGATCAGCTCATTTTTAATAATAATTATTATTAGCAGTTTGCAAACACTAACTAATTAAAATTCTTGTCAGGTAGGTGATAAAGATTGTTAATTATTATGTCCATTTTACAGAGTCAGTGAGATTAAATGACTTGCACAAAGCAATAGAGAGAGTCAATATCAAAGAAACCAGGATTTTCCAAAACCTTGGATGATGGTCACTATAATCAAACGTCACAACAGCCCTCTCCATTTTACTGTACCCATTTATACAGATGGGACTGTATAATGATGAGACGGACTGGGCCAGAGCCTCAGCTGCTCTGACCCTGTAACAATGCATTGAAGTCAATGGAGAAGAAAGGATGAAGATGGAAATTTTCAAAAAAACTCCTAACGCTTATTGACTTCCAGTATTAGTTAAGGGTCCACCTGCCATTTGTGCCTCTGAAAATCTCATGCACAGTGATTTTTCCCAAGGTCACACAGCACATCAGTATGCACCTGATCTAAAGGCCTTTTGGATCAGGCCCTAAAAGAACTGTGATTAAAACTCAGGCTTTCTAGGGCCTCAGTCCTTTGCTCACTACCTCTCATGCGGCCTAATATCTAGTTATGTTTTTGAGTAGTTCATGTTCAGTGCCAACGTAGTGCACCTGATCACTTTTCCCAAAGTCTCAAGATACTAATCAGTGAACTATTATCTGGTTCTGTGATCAACTGCATTCTTTGCAAATCACTAATGGCTACAATATCGAATGTAGACTAGTACAGTTCTACAGATTACGTCCAGAGGTAGGAGAAATATCCCTTAAATGAAATACCCAGTATACTCTGAGCCCTCTGTGTGAGTAAAAGAATATTCACTTATTCCAGCAATAATTTTCAGCTGTCTTTGAACACAAGTATCTGGCACAAGTTGATTACACAGATTTAAATCATGTGATTTATATAAAACTAGAGTTATAGATTTAATGATTTTGGAAAGGACTAAGCTGCTTCAAAATGATACCAGATGCCATTTGTTGCTGTTTTATTTATAACTGCTCCCCTGTGACTATCTCAGGAGGGAGCTAATAAAGTGGAACCATCTGAGGCTGTCCTAGAGATGTAGTTAGAGATAGGCATACATTTTTAAAAAAACAAAGAAGGAGGAAATGGAGCTGTCTGGGCAAACATAGCCACATCACACAATTCAAAACAACAGGAAATTGACACCTTATCAAAAATAAAATAAATAACGATCAGCCTAGAAAAGGAGATCATTATGGAAGTGAGAACGAATACAATAAAACTAGTGGTACAATTACCACTGATGATATTATTCAGTACGTACAAGGTGAATCGCAAATAATATAGAAAATCATAACAATTTGGAGAACTATTTCCTTTTATAGCTAGATTCCAAAATACATCTATAGGGGCTGTACTAATAGTGACATTTATTTCCTCAGACATATAATGTAGATATGTAACTAATTGAATTAGCACATCTGCTTCTGACTATCAGAAACATACAGTGTTCAACACTAAAGGCTCAACCCTGGCATCCTGGCTCAGATGAGAAATCCATAGGATTTCTTGTGTGGATAAGAGTTGTAAAATTGGTCACTAAAATAAACACTATCGTTTTTCCCCCCCCTCAGAGGACAATATGCAAGCCATTCTAATTGCCCTTCTGTATTTTAATGGAATAAACATCATTTAATAACTAAGGGCAGATTTATTAATATAGTGTAACCTTCTTATAGCAAAGTCATTTTTTCACTGACATTCACCCATGATAGTAGGTTGTGGTGTCCCTAGTTGCTGGGGACTCCTCAAATCATGGCACTACAATGAGGTACAAAGCAATGAACTTAAATGAGCTCAAATTCAACCCTGCTGTAGCTCCGTAGATTTTGGTGCTCTTACACCAGGGTTTAATTTGGCCTCATATCTACACTGAGTATCCATCTGTATTGACCACATAGGGCTCACAAAAGGCCCCCCACTATGGAACTTTCATATTTCTTCCTTACAATGGGTGGGAAAGGTCACAATCCATATTCGAATACAGATACTGGAACAGCAGCCATAGAGGTTCTGCTGTATTGATGGCACTGTTCCCCCTAATGTACCAAATACGGGTCCTGCACATACCCAAACCTGGGGAGTAGTTTGCTTATGTATAGAGCTGGACACAAGCTATGCAGTTTCAAAATCATTAATTTGTTACAATTTCACAAACAAGTAACTCCATTGTTAGAAGATTTTCCTCTTACCTCTACTACCTCCTCATACTCCTCGTCGTCTGCCATTTTCACAGAGTATTCCTCTATCTATCACCTATGCACTGGTCATATAACAGATGAAAATATAATATTAGCCTGAAGTATTCAAATATTATGAAACTCTATTAGTCAAGTCCATTATGTGGGTGTGTCATGGTGTAGCAATTGCTAATACCAATACATTATTTTACTGGCAAGTCAGGAGCAGACCTTTAGCATGCGACTCACAAAAATTAAAGCTATCATGATCTAACTTAATTTCACCTTATTTCAGACTGCAGTGTTCCTGGATTAAGCAACATGCTAATCGTTACAATTCAGGTCAAATATATGGAATCCAGTGCTGACGTATTGAAGAACAAATAAGAGATGTGGTTATTTGCTAAAATATATGGTTTGGATTTCCCCACTACAAAATTATGTCGAGAACCCTCCGTATCTGTAATATTACATAGACCATTATTTTATTTCATCTCTTGTTTGGAAGGGGTTTTCCTTGGTAAATTACAATATAACAAGCAAAAATATAATGTAAAAAAATCTGGCATAATTATTTTTAAATGACCTTAAATTAATGAGGTTAATTTCTCTCTTCCCACCATCAGCCTGTACGGATGCTCCGTTTCTTAGCTTTTGTGGCTTTTTTCTATTTTTTTCCTTCAAACCTGGAAAATATAAAAATCCATATCGTTTGGGTCAATACTTGAAATAAAGGTTATTGCTGCAAAATTCTGATGGATTAATTAATGGAATGATTATGCTATAGGCCTGTCAAAATTACAGCTTGCTACTAGACAATACAGCCCTATTTCTAAGGCTGGTGGTAGATGAAGGTTTGGAACAGCTGCTTTAGTCCAAAGATATCTGCCATGTAAGCTAATACTATGGAGTGGTTGGCTGGTTTCATTTAGCTAGCTAAACTGCAATTCCTTCTGAGGCAAGTGAAGACCAGTACTACAGGTTAAATATAGGAACATACATTATTGTCCCTTTTTAGTGCCAATATGTTGGGAAAAAATTAGAAGAAACCTATTTTGTTAAACCAAAGGGCTAACTCATGAAAACAATTCACAAGTGGCATGTCTTGTGAGCAAAGTAGGCTAAAACTCAGTCTAAGCACAAACATCAGCGCTACATATATGTACTTAAATATAGGGAATGTCTATCCAAACCCCATGTTTTATATCCTCCACTCATAGACCCAAGGATTTCTCTTCACTTACTGTGATTTGCGACCACGCAGGGTCCTTTTCATCACTTCTTACTTAGGCAAAATACCTATCAATTTGCATGGGTAAGTAGAGATCAGAGCCCTCAAAAAGCTACAAAATAAGAAACTGGCCAAGATTGGCTCTAAAGAAAAAAAAAACCAGGCAAAATAAAATCCGCTTACCAGAAATATTTTACAAACTTTCCTTAGCAGCAAAGCCTCTCCAACTCTTCCCTCCTGAGGGACACTGGGCAAAAGCAAGCCTGATGCATCAGATCCTAAATTATCATGTGGTCAGGCCAGCCAATGAGATTTAGACTTGCTCAAGTTTCAGATGCTAAATATACCTAGTGATCCTTTAGAAGAGCACCTGTTCAGCAAATCCACAAAGAAAAGGGGAGTTAATCACTTCTTTGGCTTTCAACTAAAATCAAAACTTATCAGGGTTTTGACTAAACTGCTCTAGGATTTCTTCTGAAATGGATCTTGATTAAAAAAAGATACATAAATTACTGTTGAATGCTGCAGACAAATACCATTAGTACCCAGATGGAAATTCCTTTTGTCTGAATGTGTAATGATAATGAATTTGCATTTATACAGCATATTTTACCCTGAGATGGGCCTGAACCAAATCCACAGAATTCATATTCCCCCTAACACTCTGAAGAAAGGTTAGATGTGGATTTGGACTTAGATCATAACTTCACAGCTCAGGGCCATCTCTATTTTCATCCATAGCAATCCTAAAATGCCTAACAAAAACTTTACTCAAAGTGCAAACTTTGTCTGTTGGTATTATCAAAGTTTATGGAATATCATACATAGGCACACACAGTGCTTTAGAAACAAACGGTACATGTTCCTTGTAATGAGAAGCTTGCAATTTAATTCAGAAACTTATGGAAGCAATACAGACATAAGATGATAATGGGGCATGCTTCTTTGTAGAAATTTTAGAAGGTTAAAAAATAAAGTATATTATGCATGGATTAGAATAATAGAAATATTAATGGAAAATTATCTAGTTTACTATCACTGCAGGATTATATCCTATGTGACATTTCTCATGTTTTAACCAGTCTATTTTTAAAAGACCTAAAATGCCAGTGCTTCCATCACTTCACTTTAGATATCGTTTCGCAATCAACAGATCTCATGGTCAGGAAGGTTTTCTTGAGAGTCATCCTAAACTTCCTCTTCCTTAATTTCATCCAGAAAGTCATATTTATAACCCCTTTTACCATCCTAATTAATCCCCTTCCTCCAGGTGTTTTTAGTCTTAAATTACTTGTATATGGTTATCATATGTGACCCACATATTTACTTCTTTAGCTCTTTGCCTCATCAGTCACTCCCTCCATCCCCTTCATCATATTTTTTCACTTCTTTGAACTCTTTCCACTTTGTTAATATCTTTTGGAGGTGCTGAGAAATGAATTCCAGGTAGAATTTCACTAGAGCTATATAAACCATAATTATCACTTTCCTGTTCTAGAATCTGATTCTTCTGTGCATACAGCCCACGTTTATATTGACCTTTTTTTTCTCTGAAGTATTGATTTTAACTGATCTGCTACCTACTATCACTTCTCGGACTTTTTCAGCATAACTGCTTTCTAGGTTTCTTTTTCACACTGAATGTTTCAATTTTAGATTACTTTTCCCTAGATACATTTGTAATAAGGGTGTGACACCCAGAGGTTCTGATAAGAGACTGAACTTTATTTCCTGGCCCCAATCACCTGACTTGGGTCAGGGTTACAAAGGTTAAGAGCTCTGTCACATTACAGAAGTCTGTATTCACTGTCTCCACTGGCTACTCGGACAGTAAATTTTCCAGACAGAATCTCATTTACTGTCCATGTTTGCATCCTATATAAGTCTCTTTATATCATTTCTCTCTCACCTGTATTGTACTCTACTCCTGCCAGTTTAGTAGCATATCATCTGCAAATTTCTTTATGATGCTGTTTAGCCCAACACATTAAGGCAATTATTAAATAAGAGCAAAATGACACACATGCTGCAGGAATCACTTTGCCTGCCACTGAAATGCAACTATTTTTAGTGTGAAACAGGACATCTCTTTAACAGCACACAGAGTCTAGGACTGAAAGTGGACCTCTCCATGACCAATTAAAATTACAAGGGGAATTTAAGGAGCATAAAAATGAGATTACTTAAATTGGAATTTGGCCATATATTTGCCATATAGATCATACTTTCAAAGGGTGAAAAACTTAGCATTTCCAGTTCACAGGGGTTTGACAGCAAATCTTTTCCCAGTTTTGATTGTCATGGTTTGCATACTATGAGGCTCTAAATCTCAAAAGCAAAGCTCTGCAAGAACCATCAGGATTAGTCTTATTTCTGGTCAAAACAATGAAAAACCATTGAATTTTGATTGATTTCCACTCATGCCCAAAATAGATCCCTTTTGCTCAAAACTCAACACACCTTTGCTTAGGTTTTGTGATGTCTCAGGTTACACTGCGAAAGTTTAGCACTGAGCTAGTCTTGATGTTTCATTCTGATTTCTCTGGAATGTCGGAACAGCAGTGATTAACATTACGATCCAAGTTGGAACATGAACAATTGGGTGCTTTTTAAAAAAAAAAAAAAAAAGCGTTTCGCTCAGTTTCACCTTATTGGTAGAGCTGGCTGGGAATTTTCCATCACAATATTTTTTCGACAAAAAATATGGTTTTCTCAAAATCAAAACTTTTCACAGGAACGTGGCAGTTTTGCTGACATTGTTTAATTTCCCATCTGGAAAATCTGGACAAAATATTTCATTTCAGGCCATTTCAACATTAAAGTGTGTCTGCCTGAGTTGTTGTGGTATTTTAGGTGTCTTGTGCCCCTCTCCCCGCCGGACTACATCTTCTACAATGCACTGCAGCGTCCCATCTGGATGAACTTTTACAGTGCATCATGGAAGTTCCTGCAGTGCATAAAGGGAGATATAGTCCAACCATGGAGCCTAGCTCATAGAAGAGAATTGAGGGCATGAGGGAAACAGTAATATTGCTCCCAATAGCCAATTTTTAATCAACTCTAGTTATTATTTGAGCTGATCTAGTTATACGAGTGTAGCAGCCTGTGTGGACTTTCTTATTCCCCTATAAGAGGTGCCTTTTGAGAGTTAGTTTATGTTATTTTAGAAGGTGTTTAAGGTGGCGTAAAAGGGCTCTCTTTGTCCAGAGTAGGAGTGTCCACATGGGGAGCTGTACCAGTGAGCCTATGCCCTGGTCTACACTACAAGTTTAGGTCGAATTTAGCAGCGCTAGGTGGATTTAACCCTGCACCCGTCCACACGACCAAGCCTGTTTTGTCCACTTAAAGGGCTCTTAAAATCGATTTCTGTACTCCTCCCGGTGAGGGGAGTAGCGCTAAAACTGACCTCACTGGGTCGAATTTGGGGTAGTATAGACACAATTTGACAGCATTGGCCTCCGAGAGCTATCCCAGAGTTCTCCATTGTGACCACTTTGGACAGCACTCTCAACTCAGATGCACTGGCCAGGTAGACAGGAAAAGCCCTGGGAACTTTTGAATTTCATTTCCTGTTTGGCCAGTGTGGCAAGCTGATCAGCACAGGTAACCATGGAGTCCCAGAATCACAAAAGAGCTCCAGCATTGACTGAACAGGAGGTACTGGATCTGATCGCTGTATGGGGAGACAAATCCATGCAGTCAGAACTCCGTTCCAAAAGACGAAATGCCAATATATTTGCCAAGATCTCCAAGGGCATGATGGACAGAGGCTACAACAGGGACACACAGCAGTGCCGCGTGAAAGTTAAGGAGCTGAGCCAAGCCTACCAAAAAACAAAGGATGCAAATGGTCGCTCCAGGTCAGAGCCCCATACATGCCGCTTCTATGATGAGCTGCATCCAATTCTAGGGAGCACCCCTACCACTACCCCACCACTGCACATGGACACCTGCAAGGGGGGAGTCTCACGCAACAGGAATGAGGATTTTGTGGATGAGGAGGAGGTGGAGGAGGTGGTGGTTGAGGATAGTGCACAGCAGGCAAGCAGAGAATCCCTTCTCCCTGGCAGCCAGGAACTGTTCATCACCCTGGAGCCAATACCCTCCCAACCCACCCAAGATGGGCTCCCGGACCATGAAGCTGGAGAAGGCACCTCTGGTGAGTGTACCTTTGTAAATATAATACAGGGTTTAAAAGCAAGCGTGTTTAATGATTAGTTTGCCCTGAAGACTTGGGATGCATTCGCAGCCAGTATAGCTACTGGAAAAGTCTGTTAACATGTCTGGGGATGGAGCAGAAATCCTCCAGGGACATCTCCATGAAGCTCTCCTGGAGGTACTCTAAAAGCCTTTGCAGAAGGTTTCTGAGGAGGTCAACCTTATTCCGTCCTCCATGGTAGGACACTTTACCACGCCAAGCCAGTAGCAAGTAGTCTGGAATCATTGCAGAACAAAGCATTGCAGCGAATGGGCCCGGGCTTTGGTGGTATTCAAGCAACATCTGTTCTTTATCTCTTTGTATTAGCCTCAGGAGAGTGATATCATTCATGGTTAACTGGTTCAAATATGGGAAATTTGTTTAAGGGGACATTCAAAGGTGCCCATTCCTGCTGGGCTGTTTGTCTTTGGCTGAAAAGAAATCATCCCCGCTATTAGCCATGTGGTTGGGGAGGCCCATTCATGCTGAGCTGTTTGTGTTTGGCTGACAGGGATCTTCCCTGATACTAGCCACGTGGTGATGGGGGGAAGGGTGAAGCGATCAGTCCAGAGAATTGGGGGTGGGGTTGGGGAGTTGTGCTGCACATTCACCCTAAAACCACAGCCCTCCTTTTAAATGGCCAACCCAATGGGCTTTGCTTGGAATGGGAAAGGAGGGCGCTGCTGTTTGAAACCATTCCCACATGTTATGAAGGTTGAAGAAGCCAAAACCCTTTGCCTTACCATGGCTGCCTGCAAGCCAAATTCTGTTGCTCAGCTGAGTGTGTGTGATGTCTCACACCAAACTGGCAGGCACTCAATATAAGAGACAAAATGTGACTTTGTACCAAAAGCACATGTGCTATGTAATGTGAATTGCTTGATTCAGTGTGAAATAGCCTTCCCTTTGTTCTCTAAAATGTATCTTTTTAAATACTACTCTCCCTTTTTTCCTCCCGCAGCTGCAAACGTTTCTATGCTCCCCCTATCATCTCCGTCCCAGAGGCTAGTGCAGATTAGAAGGCAAAAAAAACGCACTTGCGATGAAATGGTCTCAGAGCTCATGCAGTCCTCCCGCACTGAAAGAGCTCAGCAAAATGCGTGGAGGCAAACAATGGCAGAGACCAGGAAAGCATTAAATGAACGTGATGAGAGGAGGCAGGAGCAAGATGAAAGGAGGCAGGATGCAATGCTGAGTCTACTGGGGGAGCAAATTGACATGCTCAGTTGTCTAGTGGAGCTGCAGGAAAGGCAGCAGGAGCACAGACCACTGCTGCAGCCCCAGTATAACCACCTGCCCTCCTCCCCAAGTTCCATAGCCTCCTCACCCAGACGCCCGAGAACACGGGGCGGGGGAGGCTACGGGCACCCAGCCACTCCACCCCAGAGGGCTGCCCAAGCAACAGAAGGCTGGCATTCAATAAGTTTTGAACTGTAGTGTGGCCTTGTCCTTCCCTCCTCCCCTCATCCACCACCCCACCTGGTGCTTCCCTCCTCACCCACCCCTCCCGGGCTACCTTGGGAGTTTTCCCCCTATTTGTGTGATGAATTAATAAAGAATGCATGATTTTGAAACAATAATGACTTTATTGCCTCTGCAAGCTGTGATCAAATGGGGGAGATCGGTTGGCTTACAGGAAAGTAGCGTCAACCAAGGGGGCGGGTTTTCATCAAGGAGAAACAAACAGAACTGTCACACCGTAGCCTGGCCAGTCATGAAACTGGTTTTCAAAGCTTCTCTGATGCGCAGGGCACCCAGCTTTGCTCTTCTAATCGCCCTGGTGTCTGGCTGCATGTAATCAGGCACCAGACAATTTGCCTCAACCTCCCACCCCACCATAAATGTCTCACCTTATTCTCACAGGTATTGTGGAGCACACAGCAAGCAGCAATAACAGTGGGAATATTGGTTTCGCTGAGGTCCAACTTAGTCAATAAACTGCAGCAGCGCACTTTTAAATGTCCAAATGCACATTCTACCACCATTCTGCACTTGCTCAGCCTATAGTTGAATTGCTCCTTACTACTATCCAGGGTGCTTGTGTATGGCTTCATGAGCCATGGCATTAAGGGGTAGGCTGGGTCCCCAAGGATAACTATAGGCATTTCAACATCCCCAACAGTAATTTTCTGGTCTGGGAACTTTTATTTTACTCCACTTTTGATTCATTACATTGCCTTGTTTATTTTATTTACCAAAGTCCAGTTCTCTTTTCACTCTTCTCTCTCTGTTCTCTGCCCAACTGCACATGGAAGTTAAATCAGAAATCATTTTACAGTGGAAATTTTTGAAAGCATGAACTCCACATTTTTTAACACTTATCCATTGTAAGGTATCATGTACACTTACCACATTATTGGTCTGATTTTCAGGGAAGTGTTGAACACCTGCAAATCTCATTGAAGCCAGTGGAACTGCAGGTGAACATCACCTTTGAAAAATCATATAACTACATTTATCCCAGTACACACCCTGTGTAAATGGCCTACTTGGGTTGCGCTTCTCCAGTCCATCTCCAAAGGAGGCTTTGGCTGGTGGGTATGTCCAGCCAAAGCCTCCCCTGGACTGTCCCAGCCCTCATGTCCCACCCCCTACAATCCTCTTTTGTACTATGGTCCAGGAATCCTGGAGAGAATTCTTCACAACCTATCCCTTACCTGCACAGTTGAGTTCTATTGTATTGTGAACTTTCCACAGCCTTCACCTGGTTTTCAGGATTTAACCCTTAAAGAATTAAGATAAGAGGACCCTTGAGATTATTAATTTAAAAAGTTTTGTTTATCAAACCATGACTAGTAGTAGAGCTGTCCTTGAATTGATGCCATATTCATTAACAGCATTACAATACTCCAGGTTTCAGAGTTATTTTTGTACTTCTCCATTGGTTACAGGCACTTAACGTTTAGCTTGTGACTTATCATTTTAGCCTTGTGCAATAACCACCTAGAAATGCACTGCTGGTTGTGTCTTATTGCTTAGATATGAACCATGACAAAATGCATTGCAGAGTAAGCCATTCTGAATCAGAGAGACTACTGTTACCGTGGATTTTTGCTTTAAAGTCAAGAATTCTTCAGTAAAACAAGAATAAACTTTTTCATACACATTTATTTAGGTATTATTTGGAAATGTTTATTGTGTTTATTATTTATCAAGGAATTTCTATCATGTTTTCTCATGGATAATGTGAGTAAATAAATGAGCAATGTCAATGAGTCAAACTCCAAAAACATTTCTGAGAACCTTGGTACACTACTGCAACAGCATCAAGCGTTTCCTTCCATTCTCTAACACTAGCTTAGATCAGCCTAATCTATTCATCCATCCCCATTTTGTATTCAGTTCAAGCAGACATCCCCAGATATTGAGTAAGGTCACAATCAATAAGAAATTAAGGATACTATTTAAATTAATTGCTAGATATGCAACTTTCCACATTTCTTTAACCTGTTTAAAAAAAACAGCAACTTGTGGATCCTTTGTCAAATCATTTTACTTTAAATAAAAAATTAGTCAAAAGATGAGTCCTCTTCTCCCCCCTCAGACTTGCTGGTGCTGGCAGATCTCATTATCTCTGAAAATTGAGCCAACCATTTTGGCACCTAAGTTCATGCAACAAAGTTTGCAAACGTTGGCCAAAATGACTTGATAAAGGCCTCAGAGGGAGTAGGTATCAGAATCTGGGTCACAGCTCGAGAGTTCCCAGCACCAGGCCTGCACGCAAACTATTTGACCAGTCCCCATGTGAAATGACAACTAGCTGAAAACCCTATGCAATTTAGCCCATTTATAATTATGCTCTTTGGTAGTCTATATTCACTTGGGAACTATATACAGTAGCTTTACACCCAAAAGAATGTTTTAATGGCATCCTGCAAACCTGTCAATTAAATCAAACAATCATACAGCTACTTAAGACACACATAGAACATCAGCTCTTGCTCAGTGGCATGCAACAGAAGCAAGTGAAATCTCACTCATCTTTGGCCCTGGTCCTACAACTGACTCCACATAGGTGAACCGTTGAGTGTACATGGAACCCACTGACTTCAGTGGGAGTTTGTGTGAATGCTAAGGTCTACCCGAATGTCTACCTTCCATGGTCAAGGTCTTAGATTGCAAGCTCCTCTGGGCACAGATCTTCTCCTGTTATTTATTAGCACATTTTGGATGCTATTAATAGAAAATAATAATAATAATAATTAGGATTATTAGAACAGATATGGGTAGTAAATAACATTATAACCACAAAGCAATGTGATTTGAACTTAGAAATGAGGTATTTTTGAAGACTTTCTATCATCTACACTGAGATGGCAACAAAAACAGGACTAGATGGAAATCATTACGAAAGCAATATGGTTCTCCTATGAGCTACATATATTGTAGCTACTCAGACAACTGGGTGGGAAAAGTATTCATATATTTGCAGTCAGTTTCAGCCTCTGTTCATTTTCAAAAGAAAAAGGCCCAAACCTTTAGTTAAACTCAGTCTTTAATTTAGGCCATTGGCTGCTGACATCAGTAAGAATTTAGCCTAGCTGAGAATGACTACAGGACTTACCCCAGGGTAACCAATGTTTGATCTCCTAATTGTAAAATAAATGAAAGGGCAGTTCTATTCTCCCATAAATGAAAGTTGCCCTAACTGAAATGTATGTATTCTACATCCTATAGACTGCTCTGTGACATATCAAGCTGTCCATGGACCACATCTCTTTTGCACAATCTGGAACTAAAACCTAGATTCCATTCACAAAACCAGAAGACTGGAGTAGATCTGTCTAAACCAGGCATTATGATCTAAAACTTTGTTTCCTTAGGATTTATTCACTGAGATCAGCTACTGGCAGTTTTACTGGCCTGGTTACAGTCTCTGAGATCTCTTTTAGGTTGTGGGCTGTGGGGTGTTAAGATTCCACAGCCCTTGGTTAAGAGTTGATACTGTTCCTATTTAAAAAAAAAAAAAAAAAATCTAAAAACCTAAAAAAAAAAAACCAAAACCCAACTCTTGGGCAGATTTTAGTCATTTTTATAGTGTAAAATGCCCTGAGATGGTTTGATCTGTCTGTGGAGGTCTTTTCTTTTATTCTAAAATAAATCTAAATTTCACCACAATGGCAAGTATCACATATTCAAAGCTCTATTACAGGACTCAGCTCATTTCACAGTATAGTTCCCAGTCCACTGCCAATAGCAGATAGTTACTGCAAGATTACAAGCTTTTTGTGATCAGTGAATGTGTCTTTTCTGTAGGCTTGAGTCTGCAACCCTTACTTACGTCATAAGGAGTCCTGCTAACTGCTCAACTGTGTTTGTAAGGAACCATTTAAATGTATGGTGCCATGTTAGAAATTATTATTTCTTAATAATATTAAATGTGCTTATAAGAGCTAATAAATTGCATTGACTTTTTCCATGTTTAATTTCACAGTATTAGTGTGTGAATTTAATCATAAAAGTATTTCTTTAAACCAGGTCTATAAAGCAGCTCAGATCCAAGAAACATCACTACAGAGTCGCAGCCCTTAATGATTGTGGTAAATAAATATTCAAAGCAGAGAGCTCATTCCCAGAGAGTGCAAATCTTTTTTTATTACCACAAAGCCAAGTTGTACCCTCTTTCATTTTGCAAACTCCCTACGGAACTAATGTAGTTGTCAAGCACCAAACTGACTCTCAAAAAGACCTTTATACCGAAATCAAACACAAGATAATAAGGTAAGAATCTACCTACATTGTAGAGGTAATAAACTGATGGAAAAAGGAGAGATAATATATGTTAATATCAATTGTCTCTATATAGTATCTTGGAGTCAAAGACAAAGGAGACAGGAAACAAAAAGACATAGGTAATATAATGCACACAATATAACGTGACATAGATTAATGCTGAACACATATTGTAAAGTTCTTCATTTTGCCTGTTGACATAATAGAAACATGTCAAAACATCATTTGCAAAGATTTTCACGAGCACATGTCCTTGAGGATCAGTTTTCTTCCCCCTCTGTGAAGATCTTTCTTACTGAATCAGACTTTAATTTAAAATACTCAGTACAATTTTATCCCAGTTTTCAAAACTGCCAACCAAGCAATCTAAGGAGGAGATTTTATTTGGGTTATTATTTTATTATATGTCAAGCTAAAGAGAGTTGTACAAACACAAATAGACAGCATGTAATTCACCACATCAGGGAAAGATGGGGCTGGCTTTTGGTTGAAAATTTAGAAACTGAAGTCTGTGTGAGTAATAAAGTCACCCTCCTGCTTTCTATTACAGTGGGGTGTTTATCCTCTTATTGTTGACCAATAATTGCCCTCCCTGCAATTGTTGAGCTTTGTGCTGTGTCATAATCAATTGTGACTTCCACTCCAGAGCTGTCTGCATCTATACACCCACTTACTCACTATAAAAGGTTAAAAATATATCCAAGTATATTAACACATATACCTGTGCATATAGTGAGGAATACATTATGGTCACAGGCCCTCCTCACCAGCATATCTCACCTGCTCTTCTAGTGTACACACATGTCCATGCCAAAATACACCTTATTAAGGGCTTAATCCTGCAAGGGGCTGAGCACTCTGGCCACAAATCAGCCATGCACTAAGCATGTGATTACGCATCTGAGTAGCCCCAGTGAAGCCAATGGACCTGCACATGTGCTTAAAATGAAGCATGTGCATAAGTACTTTAAAGTTGAGCCCTATAAACGGTATCATTCTTTTTAAGTGCATTTAACTGGATCTCCCAATCATCAAATGTTTGTGTTGCTGTAATTTCTGTGTTCAACACCTAAGTCTTGGCAGGGAAATACTTTTGAGCCTGCATCTTAATGGATGTAAACTTAGTTACACCATAGCATTCTCTGCAGCTTACATATGGACAGCTGGTTTTACTTTTTAATAAAAGTTGCCCATTTCTAAAATGTGGTTCTTTTTATAAATGAAAATCCAAAAATCCTTTAACAAACAGAGGACCAAATCATAAGTTCCATTCACAGACTAAATTCCTATTGACTTTAACAGGATCAGGATTTGGCCCATAGTACATAAGCAAAACTGGATTGGGATTGTCAAAGGCAAATAAGGAAGTTAGTTGCCCAACTCCCATGTATAAGCAGGTACACCAGAAGAGCAGGTGAGTTATGACAGTGAGGTGTATCTCAGTTCATAATGTATTCCTCCCAGTTTATTGTGAGTGGGGCAACCTTGGACTCTTCACTTTTAACTTTACCAAGTAGTGTCTCAAACGATATTCCTATGGAAGGATAAATCTGACATTGTTGACTTTTCCTATTGCATCACAAGCAAAGAAACACCTGCACTAAGTGACTGATTGTACACAATATACTTATTGGTACAATGTTCAGTAATCCCTCACTACATTGTATTTCTTCTCCATTCCAGGCTAGTAATTGCACATAGGTTTCCCGTATAAAACAGGAATAGCAGGCACACTGTTCTGAGACCTCTTGAAGGGCTTTCATTACCGTACTCTGCACCACTACTTTATATCTCAATAGCCACATTTTCTTTGTGCATTTATATTAGACTATCCACTGACAGCCAGAATAAGTTTTATAAATGCTACTCATACCATGTTAGGAGTGCATGTAAGCCACAAAAGAGATATCCCCAACTATTCCCAAGAAAATAAGAGCTTACAAGCTAATAAAGATGGAGCACAAAACAAGGCTGATTGAGACTATGAATCTCTCCCTCTTCAAAGGTCTGTTTTAGCAATCTGTGAGTGCAGACACAGGAATAGATAGATAGCAATGTGATGTGTGGGACAGACCAACAGTGTTTTTCCCTAAACCACTCATGTGCATCTGGAGCACCGGTACTATATAGATACACATATATCTTTACTACTTGTTCTGCAAATATTGAAGGTGTTGATAGCTTTTAAATAAGTTTATAAAAGGAAAAAGTTAAGAAACTGTTGTGTGTCTCAGCATGGATAGTGAGGAGAGTTCAGTGAGGGTGGAATTCTTTTGGTTTGTCCATCAGCCACGAAAAGTCTCCAAACTCAACAGCACTGCTATGGTTTTGATGCATGGAAGGGAAGAGTTGCCCAAGAAACAGAGAAGCTGCACAATGGGGACACCATAGCTCCCTGGATACTGTGAGTCAAATTCCACAGTAGCAATGTCTTCAAGAGTGTGGGTGCTGAAGTGCCAGAATAGCTGGGTCATGGGCAGTAGGATCAGTGGACTGCAGGAATCCAATGGCCAGAAACCATACACTGGAGACTTTGTGGGATTGGAGTTGCTAATACATGCCCTGAAGTCTGCTATGTATGGTTTGTGGCTAGTGGAGGCAAGAATTTTATTGACAGTATGAGTCAAAGTGGTGAGCATTGTGGGAGACATATTTGTTAAGTGGAACCTGTTCTTTTAGAAATCAAAGTAAATGTAATACTCATAATAGGTTCTGGACTGACAGCCCTGGAAACTGACATCCTCTATCCACAGAAGAAGTACAGCACTGTTAAAAGATGCACAAGCTCTTTGTGATGTGGACATCTACCCACTAGGAACCGGACTGATACCACTTATTCATTTCATCCAGGCCATCCACCTGGACTGTAATGATCAAAGATGGGCCTGAACTTAGACCTCAAATAGTCCCAAGCTTCAAGGTGTTTGAAATGAGGATCAGCACATTACATCCCAGGGTCAATAATTTGTGGTGACTTTTGACCAAGGCAAGATACAGACCAGTGTCCTAAAGGTAAACAGGTTGATAGCTTTCCCTTCCAAGTCATTGCAAGTGGAGTTGCCTGTAGGAGAAGAAGCACTGAAGTTAAAGGTACTTTTACCTGTACTAAACTTTTGTAGAAGCCATTTGGCCGCTTCTAGTCTTCAGTTAACTTTCTTATCCTCTTGGTGTCTTGTCTTGTAACTTATGACAAATACTTGCCTAGTACCCTTACTTTAAAAATACCATTCACACGCTCTTAGAAAAAGAGATGGGCCCTGGGTAACAATATGCACTGCACTTTTTATTCCTGTGCTGCGGCTCATTTTTTCAAGGTATTAATAGACAATATTAGATCATGGCAGATAATACCCTGAGAAGTAATGCAGTCAAAACTCAGAGATCAGATCACCTTCCGTCTTATTTTTTGATCGTGACAGCTTATGACTGCATCATAACCCACTAGAATTCTGATATTTAAACCAAGTGCTTAACATACTGCCATGATTCAACAAGACTCTGTGTGTCTGCAAGGGAAGGACAGGGTGGGGGTGGTGCTATGGATGGTGAAACATACACTTCAAGGACAGAACAACACTTCCTGATGTTCCTGGGCAAAGAGAGAACTGTAACCTACTGAGTAAATTAAGGGGTTAGGAAATTATTTGCATGCTAAAGTTGTGTTTTGACCAACATACACTTTTTGTGAATTCATCCATGAAAACTTCATGACTGAGTACGAACTACCCCAATGATTGTGGATATTTGGACCCAGGGCTTTGGTTCCAGGTCTATCTCTACCAGAAAACCATGAGAATAAAGCAACCCATACCATTCTCTTCCATATCTTGGATCTAGTGGAAAGCCAGTGCCACAACACTTCAGCTATGAAATGGAGTTACTTGAAATCAGGAAAAAGTATTCATTTCATAGAAACATGTGGTTCATTTGCTTCATGTACGTGATCACAGCAAACACATGCCAGGTGTTATTCCACCCTCGATCACCATATGTTTTCTTAGGATGGTCTGTGTTAATCTAAAATGCTGGATGGAGGCATTAATCTGTGGCATCCTTATTATATCTGGCCCAGGTTTCTTCCCTTTGTGTACGGCTCAGCTATGCTGATTGATGCATGGGGACGGGGCTGGGGCGGAGGAGGCAGGGCAAAGCCATGATTCTGTTCACTCCTTGTGTATATGTACAGGAAAGGGAGTACAGCCTTGTAAAGGCTGTATGACTATGTGCATATGTACACACACACACAAAATCACAATGAAGGTCTCCTGTGCAAGGGACACTGTGCTGCTGTGATGGCCAGCATTCTGACTGGCAGCAATGACTGAAGTGGGGGCCTGCAGGGGAAAGTGTTATTCTCTACAGTTTGCACCACAGCCAAGTTCTTTAGCTGGAGCTGTAACAGATTCTCATCCTCTGTAATTTGGGCACAAAGGGGGAAACAAACTCATCAGTGGTTTACACCGCTTCATCAGGTGGCTCACAACTGAGCCCAAAATTATTTGTTATAATAAATGCTCTATATATGAAGAAACATATGGCCAAATGTAGAAGAAAATATTCCGCTACTATATCTCATCTCTTTTTTAGTTAAACAAGTAAATACAGTAAATTAAGTGATTTAGGTGGAAAAAATGTTAACGTACTATGAACTAGAGAGAAAAGCTTTTGCTTTTAAAAGTCTCTTTTTCTTCATACTAAGTAGGTTTCTATTCTATTTTTGGGACAATTTATTCAAGAACTGGCCAAAATATTACTTTTTAATGCCAGTGGAAAGGTGTATCCAGGTGACTTCCAGATATGCCTGGGACCCAATGCTGGCTCTAACATGTGGCCTTGAGCAAGTCACTTACCCACTCTGCCTCAGTGACCAGGAGTGCTGAACCAATTTGTATAGTGGGGGTGTTAAGAACCATTGAACTAAACTGTAAACCCTGTATATAATGAAAACCAGTTCAAGCCAGGGGGTGCGACAACACCCCCAGCATCCCTAGTTCCAGCACCTATGTTAGTGACCATATTTCTGCATTAAGGAGAATACTGACCTTTTGCCCTATCAAACACAATTATTTTTATTGTTCCAGATCATTCACTTGACACACAGATATAGCCCAAAGCATCACAAAGGTGCAAACAACCTCATGTAGCTATGGAGAGCATGAATGCCGGGCCACTATAGAAGAGTGGACTCCCCTGGCTCTTCCCAAGTCTCCTCTCTCCTAACTTATCAGACCATTCTCAGAGAGCAGGAACTCCCACTTCCTCTCTCCTCAGTCTTCCTTTAATTGAGCTTTCTCGATCCTTCTAAGGAAACTTGACTCCTTTCCAGGGAGACCTGCTAACTGAGCACCTCCAGATGCCAACAGGTAAGCTCCCAGGCTCCTGTTAACCCTCTGAATAGCAGTGGGAGGTTTAAACCCCATCTCAGCCACCCTTTTACAGGGTAATAAGATTTAAAACACAGAGGATTCCCCTCTAGGCAAAACTTTAAAGTTACAAAAAATAGGAATAAACCTTCCTCTTAGCATAGGGAAAATTCACAAGCTAAAACAAAAGATACGCTAATGCATTTCCTTGCTATTACTTACTATTTCTGTAATTTTAGATGTATCATTCAGTAGGAGTTGGATTACTTGCTTGGTCTCTCTTTTTGTCTCCAGAGACACCAACAAAAGCCCCAAACAAAAACCTTCCCCCACAGATTTGAAAGTATCTTCTCCCCTTATTGGTCCTTTTGGTCAGGTGCCAACCAGGTTATCTGAGCTTCTTAACCCTTTACAGGCAAAGGAGGAATTTTATGCTATCCTTAGCTGTATGTTTATGACAAGCACCAGTACTGTTCAACATACTCTTACATGATCTGGGAAAAGGAGTAGACAATGAAGTGGCAAAATTTGCAGATAATTATCTTGAGTAATTTTGCATTAAGTCCAAAGCAGATGGCAAAGTGTTACAAAGGGATCTCACAAAACTGGATGAATGGGCAAAAAAATGGCAGATGAAATTCAATGTTGATAAATGCAAAGTAATGCACATTGGAAAACATAATCCCAACTCTTCATACAAAATGATGGGGTCTAAATTAGCTGCTACCACTCAAGAAAAAGATCTTGGGATCATTGTGGATAATTCTCTGAAAACATCTGTTCAATGTGCAGCAGCAGTCAATAAAGCTAACAGAATGTTAAGAACCATTGGGAAAGGGACAGATAACAAGACAGAAAATATCATCATGCTACTATATAAATCCATGGTACGCCCACACCTGTGTAGTTCTGGTCATTCCATCTTAAAAAAGATATATTAGAATTGGGAAAAGTACAGCAAAGGGCAACAAAAATTATTAAGAGTATGGAACAGCTTCCATACAAAAAGGGATTAAAAAGATTGGGACTGTTCAGTTTGGAAAAGAGATGACTAAGGGGCAGGATATGGTAGAGGTCTATAAAATCATGAATGCTGTGGAGAAAGTGAATAAAAATTGTATTTACTCCTTCACATCACACAAGAACCAAGAGTCACCAAACGAAATGAATAGGCAGCAGGTTTAAAACAAAGTATTGGTGAGGCCTCATCTGGAGTACTGTGTCCAATTTTGGGCCCCACACTACAAAAAGGATGTGGAAAAATTGGAAAGAGTCCAGCGGAGGGCAACAAAAATGATTAGGGGGACTGGAGCACATGACCTATGAGGAGAGGCTGAGGGAACTGGGATTGTTTAGTCTGCAGAAGAGAAGAATGAGCGGGGATTTGATAGCTGCTTTCAACTACCTGAAAGGGGGTTCCAAAGGGGATGGAGCTAGATTGTTCTCAGTGGTAGCGGACGACAGGACAAGGAGTAATGGTCTCAAATTGCAGTGGGAGATCTTTAGGTTGGATATTAGGAAAAACTTTTTCACTAGGAGGGTGGTGAAGCACTGGAATGGGTTACCTAGGGAGCAGGTGGACTCTCATTCCTTAGAGGTTTTTAAGGTCAGGTTTGACAAAGCCCTGGCTGGGATGATTTAGTTGGGGATTTGGGGGTTGGACTAGATGTCTTCCTGAGGTCCCTTCCAACCCTGATAGTCTATGATTCTATGAAAAGGAAGTACTTCTTCACACAATGCACAGTCAATCAGTGGAACTTGTTGCCAGGGGATGTTGTGTAGGCAAAACTATAACAGGGTTCAAAAATAATTAGATAAGTTCCTGGAGGATAGGTCCATCAATGCCTATTAGCCAAGATAGTCAGAGATGCAACTGCATGCTCTGGGTGTGGGTGTCCCTAGTGAGCCTAGCCTCTGAGTGCCAGAAGCTGGGAGTGGACAACAGGGGATCGATCACTCGATGATTGTGTGTTCTGTTCATTCCCTCTGAAGCACTAGCCACTATTGAAAGACAGGACACTGGGGTACATGGGCCATTGATCTCACCCAGTAGGATGGCCTTATGTTCTTATATTTTTATGTAACAGTCATATAAGTAGATATCGGCAGATCTACAAAGAAAGGATCATTTCAATCCATCTCCAGAAACACACACAATAGTGCTTAAAATAAGCAGTGATGTAATGATCGTACCAAGCAAGGATTAATGTTTCTTTAGAGGAAAAGAGGTCTGAAGTATGATTTTGAAATTCACCTTTCTTCTTTACTGTGATATTAGCACTACAGTTTTCTTATAAAATATTAGTCTTACCCACAGTCTGGATCTCACATTCTATTCTCCATGTGAAATGCATGCAGATCAAACACTGGGGAGCCAATTTGTGGATAAGAGATGCACAGGTCAGATGGGAGAGGAGAACTTTGCCCTAATTTTCGCTGCTGGGAAGAGTTTCTCAAAATTTTATCTTGTGCATGAATATACATGTCAATATTGTGGCTTTCAAAACCACAGGCACGTGTTGTATCAAAGTTACAGAAGTGCACAGCCCCGGCATCAGATCCCAAACATATTCTGACTGCAGTGGCAGGAGACCTTCAGGGTCATATGGGGAATGGACTATTGGCAGGTAATTACTACAGCCTTTAAATTAGGTGGGTATGGACAAGGCTGGGACTGGGGCTAGGGATATGCCATCCTTTAGGGTGCCTCGTGCTACTGGAAGCTATAACATGCCTCCGACCTTGACCTCAGGAATCAGTAAGCACCAGGTTGTGGTTATCTCCTGCCTAGGTGTGTAGGAGGACGACTCCTGTGCTGTTTCTCCCCTTCACTCCACCCCACACAAGAAGCCAAAATGTGACCAGCAGCAGAGACCAACCTGAACTGTGTCAAACTTGTCGATTTCATTTTGCAAGGTTCCAGCAAACCTATCCTTAGTATCAAGACTTGTGGATCCATGCCCCAAACTTTCACTGTGAATTCTGCACAGACCAAAACCTTAAAATGGAAATAAGTCTCAGTCAGGTTTCCTCTGGTTCCATAATCATGAGTTGTGCATAGCATCATGAGAAATCACAAACCAATCAGATTAATTCAAAACCCAGCCCCGGTTAAGAGTGTTTAGCAATTCTCAGGATCAGACCCAGTGTATGTAAAAAAAAAACTTGGCAGTAGACAAGTTTTGTGTGTCTTTGGATAGCTTTGCAGACATTCCACACTGCCCTAGTAGATCAATAGAGGGATAAATACAACTATGAGGTAAAATCATTCCCCACCATAAATTACTAGGGAGAAATATGCTTTTGCCTTCAGCAGAGATTACCCTAATTAGTCATGTTTTTGCAGTCATTTGAGGCATCTCTTCTGCCTTCCAAGTGAACATGTAACTCACATTGATGGACATAGATAACTCTCAGTAACGTCAAAGTGGGTATGAGGAAATAAACCAAACTTTGTAAGTCAACTTTAGACCTTATGCTCCCAATCCTTTCACAGAAGGCTACTTGTTTCCTTCATAAACTTTAAATGGACTAGAAATGAAGATGTTGAGTTTGAATTAGAGAATTATCACCAATATATAGTTCAACTGTGGAGGAAGGGAAGTGCTACTTATCTTCTCTTTAACATCCAGTTTTTTCATGTTTCCCACATATTCATGTATGGTTCCTTCAAAAAGATTTCACGAGGCACCACAGTGCCACTTGTTCATTCTCCTTCTTAGCTGCTTTGCTTCTGATAGATGCAAGACTCATTCCAAAAGCAGCAAGGTGGCTGAAAAGGGGGGGGGGGACACACTTAAGCATGCCTTGAAGGAATCATCTGGGAGAAACATGAGAATTTGCAGGAACATGAGATAAATATTTGAGACAAGGCTCAATGCTAGTTGGCCATGACTGCAGTTGTCTGACTGAGACCTCCTGTCAGCTACTCAATATCCAATTCACTTGTCTCTAACCTGCTTAGTCCTAGGGGTGACAGCCAACCAATTGGTATTAAAGGACACAGCTTTATTCACAATAACCATTAAATGCAACATCCTCCAACAACAATAATTTAACAGTAGTTGACTGAACTGAGTTGGATTTCTCTCCACAGTTAGCCAAGATTTGTGGCTAGCATGTTATCAGCACACAGCTTATGGTCAGGCCAACTGGCTAAATGCCTTTACAACCTACATAGCCCAACTGAACATAGCAATGCTCAATGGGATGAAAATGTACATCCTTCTGGAATTGCCCACTGGTAACTGATAGCGAAACTGCCTTCCTTAAAAACTACTATATATAAGTCTTGTCTATATTTCCCCTCATTCCAAACCCATTTTTAGACATTTATAGAACTCTGCTCTTTAAATTATATTGATTGTAAATGGTATGTTAAACTAGTTGCCAACTTAAAAAGCCAGCATGGGAAAAAACTATATCATGCTTGGTACTTCTCATTTATTTTAATGTAGTTCTGAAAATAGGATATTATTCTAGGTGCAGTAGTCTTAAGATTTTGAGACTACTAGCTTGTTATTAAGATGTCAATAAAGTGTAAAAATAGCTCCCCATGACAGAGTGCTCTATGAGAGGCCATCAGCAACAATAGCTACCCAGAGTTATTATTCTGCAGTATTTGAGTAGCAGCATTAATCAACCATGAACGATCTCTGATGGCTCTAACGGCTAAACTCTTTGGTGGCTCTGGATACTTAACCGTACACCTACTCCATTTGCTAAAATTAGGAAGATCAGGTTTCATTATAATGAGGAATGTAGCATTCACAAGAGAACTACATCTCCCGGCATGCATTATCAGTTTTATTTCTGCTAGCTTGGATACTCTAGCTAAACACTAAGGGCCAATCCATATCTGTTCTAAATCAGTATAACCTAAGGGCTAACTTCTCTGCTAAGCTTTTGACATTCACACCAGAAAGACATTGATTTAAATAAAAAGAACAGGAGTACTTGTGGCACCTTAGAGAGACTAACAAATTTATTTGAGCATAAGCTTTCATGGGCTAAAATCCACTTCATCAGATGCATGTAGTGGAAAATACAGTAGGAAAATTTTATATACCCAGGAAACATGAAACAATGGGTGTTACCATACACACTATAATGAGAGTGATCAGTTAAGGTGAGCTATTACCAGGGGGAGAGAAAAAAAACCTTTTGTAGTGATAATCAAGGTGGGCCATTTCCAGCAGTTGACAAGAACATGTGAGGAACAGTAGTGGGGGGGAAATAAACATGGGGAAATAGTTTTACTTTGTGTAATGACAGGGAGTTTTGCCTGAATGGTTTAATCTAAAGAATCTGACAAACCAACATAAGTAAGAGGCATAGCAGAGACTCTGTCTCTAATGTACACTGTTTAACTTAATTTATTTTCTTCACTCTTTTCGTGCTGCACACTGTATTTCACAAAACTGCAAATGTATTTAAGACCCAAGTTAAGGGATTACAAGTAAATTACTCTGCTTCCTCTTGCTTCCATGACGATACAGATCAGACTGCCCTCTAATTGCCCCCGTCTCTCCTTTCTCACACGCACAAAGATGAGACTGCAAATCTTCCAGTCTTACACTGTACAAAGTAAGTTACTGATCTTTCTTGGTGTCTCTTCTTTCATCTGTCAAAAGTATCTCCAGTAAGTTCATGTGTTATATATATGAAAAGCATGGAAGGCCTTTGCAGGGGGAATTACAACTATGCTCACTGAACTGCTTTCATCTGAATGAATCCAGCAATCTTTCAGTTCATTTCCTTGAAAATTATTACTTGGGAGACTAAACTGCAGATTACTTCATGGTCTTTTTTTAAAACACAGTTATGATAGTAGATGGACAGAGACAGCTGCAGAATTTCCCTGCCTCTGGAAAAGATAGCATCAGCACTCTGTCCCTTCAATAAGCCAACCTCCATCATGCTTGGCTGTCTGCTGTTTTATACATAGCAGCAACAAAATGCACATTCGGTTACTGCTGTAGCATGCAGAAAGAAAGCACTGTCACCACGTACCAAATGGTTACTTTCAATTAAGAAGAAAGCTTGTCTTAGAAACTGTGAATCTTTTCATTAGTGATGAACCTCATTGTTTCCTACTACTCTTCAGTCCACAATCAGCATATTTAAATGTTTAGTAAGAAATTATCTGATTTAACACAATTGATTTTGGAATTTTAATTGAAAGTTAAACTTAACCTAATGATGTGACGCTGACATGAGTTTCATGGAGTTAAACAACAGTGTTCAATTACATCAGGTTTTGTTTTAGTAATTTGTTTCCATGTCAGCAGAGACAATGAGTGAAAGTCTGATCGCAGACCAGTGCAAATCTGGAGTAACTCCACTGACATCAATCAGTTATTCCAGTTACATCAGTTCTGAAATCAGAATTTGGCCAAAGTTCATGGAATCAGTTAACTTCATGCAAATATATGTAGGGAGCATCTGTAGAGTGCTTTTAGATCCCGGGATCAAATACATTACAGGCCAGATCATTGGGCCTAGCCATATTCTGACAAGGCCTTCAGTGCATGGATTTCATTCCTCCCATCTGGAAGGGAGGTCAGCCACATCTGAGATAATATTACCTCCCTACCTCTTTTACCTGTACCCCTGAGCAAGTCCACAGTGGAGTCAGGATCTGTGCCAGGAATAGTGGGCAGGCCAATGTTGGATGGGGGCATGCTGGGCAGAATTATCCATATAATGAATCCCCTGTAAAAGTCACACAGTACAAATAGAAAAAGGAGTACTTGTGGCACCTTAGAGACTAACCAATTTATTTGAGCATAAGCTTTCATGAGCTAAAGCTCACTTCATTGGATGCATTCAGTGGAAAATACAGTGAGGAGATTTATATACACATAGAACATGAAAAAATGGGTGTTATCATACACACTGTAAGGAGAGTGATCACTTAAGATGAGCTATTACCAGCAGGAGAGCGGTGGGCGAGGAGAAAGAAAACCTTTTGTAGTGATAATCAAGGTGGGCCATTTCCAGCAGTTAACAAGAACGTCTGAGGAACAGTAAGGGGTGTGGGGGGGGGCGGGGATTCGAATAGCTCCCCTCTGGGCTCCTCTGACCGCTCTAGTATCTGGCTGTTCAAAATCAGCAGCCAAGCAGTCTGTCTCAGAACTCCACACCTGAGCAAACCTTTCACCCTTAGCTTCACAGAGATTATGCAACGTACAGCATGCGGCTATGAGCATAGGAATATTATCCTCAATGAGGTCCAGTCTGCCATAAAGGCATCGCCAGTGCACCTTTAATCTGCCAAAGGCACATTCCGCTGTCATCCGGCACCTACTGAGCCTGTTGTTGAACTGCTCCTTACTGCTGTCCAGGTGTCCCGTGTAAGGTTCCATGAGCCATGGGTATAAGGGGTATGTAGGGTCCCCCAGGATCACTATGGGCATTTCAACACCCCACACTGTAATCTTCTGGTTAGGAATGAAAGTCCCTGCTTGCAGCTTTCTGTACAGGTCAATGTTCCTGAAGATGTGTGCATCATGCACCTTCCCAGACAATCCCGCATTGATGTCAGTGAAATGCCCACGGTGATCCACAAGCACCTGCAACACCATGGAGAAGTACCCCTTCCTATTGATGTACTCCATCGCCAGGTGGTCTGGTGCCAAAATTGGAATGTGTGTGCCATCTATCACCCCTCCACAGTTAGGGAAACTCATTTCTGCAAAGCTATCCACTATTTCATGCACATTTCCCAGAGTCACGGTCCTTCATAGCAGGATGCAATTTATTACCCTGCATGCTTGCATTAACACAGCCTCAACAGTCGACTTCCCCACTCCAAATTGATTCATGACTGACTGGTAGCAGTCTGGAGTTGCCAGCTTCTACACACCGATTGCCACACGCTTCTCTACTGAGAGGGCAGCTCTCATTCTGGTGTCCTTTCACTGCAGGCGTGGGGTGAGCTCCATGCACAGTACCAGGAAGGTGGTTTTCCACATCCGGAAGTTCTGTAGCCGCTGCTCATCATCCCACACCTGAATGACGATACGATCCCACCATTCAGTGCTTGTTTCACGAACTCAAAAACGATGGTCTACCCTACGCACCTGCTCTATGAATGCCAAAAGCAATCTAAAGTTGCTCCTATCCATATTACGCAGAATGTCGGGCACCTGCGAGTCTTCCTCAGTTAGGAACTTTACAATTAACTGCACTGCTATCTGCGAGGTCTTCAAGACAGTTAACGGAGCATAGGAGAGCAGTGTGGGATCCATCCCTTCTCACAAAGATGCCAGAGTGCACAGCAAAGAAGGGCCATTAAAAAAATGCTGCAAAAAAAAGCCAGAAACCCATCGAGTGCTGGGACAGAAAGGAATGCATCATGGGACATGTACCCAGGTCCCAAGATGCACTGCGATCCACTCCGTCATCCTATAACATCTAGCAACAGAAGCACTGTGGGATAGGTACCCACAGTGCATTGTTCACAGTAAACGATGGTGCCCCGACTGTGGATGCGATCTGCCAACAGAGGGAGCAAGGGTGAACATGAAATTGCAATTTTTAATGTGTCAGCTTTTGGGTATCAACATCACTTTTATCGACACAAATTGGTAGTATAGACATGGCCTGAGTGAGCAATAACCATTAAACTGCTGCAACACAAGTGATTTAAAACATCAGACAGTGAAGTCCAGGCTGTATAAGAAAGGTGTGCTGATCCAGTGCTTTTTCATATTGTTTATGGAATATTTAGTGGAATTTTAAACCTCAGATGGGATTACTGGAAATCCGAGAGAGAACTGTGCTAATAAAGGACCGTTACATTATAGTTGTTGAGAGTTGTGCTGTATGCTTACAAATGAGTGCCACAACACTGGTTATTTTTGCTGGGGCTTTGGCAGAGAGGAGGGAAGGAGTGCTACAACTCTACAAAACTTACTTACTTACCCCTTCTGTACATTGAATGTACATTTAGGAGATACATTAAATTCAATTTTCTGAAAGCAAACAGATCATTACAAATACTGTCTCCCTTTTGCAATATAGAACAATCAATTTAATGTCTGTTTCAAGTTGTATCTCACAAATCATATGAGAACAGGCCTTCTGAAATCAATTCCTTCTGTTGCTTGAGCCTTTGGCATGCTGACATTCTGACTCTTCTTCCTAATTCCTATGCTTCGGTCTATACCCCAGGATTCTGCTTACTGAGGCAAAGTCCTGACATCTTACTCCCACTTATATCAGCTTTAAAAAAAAAAAAGGCGGGGGAGGGGGGGAAGAGACGATGTGCTTCAAGTGGGGTTTTCTGTACTTTTAGTGACAGGAAAGTCTAAGGAGCTCTGATTGACCTTTTCTATGTAGACACCCAAAGTACACAACAAGAATTCCTACAGTTTACTTGAATAATGTCCACAGAATCCTAAGGTACATACGAACTATATGTAAATCCCTTTTCCCCACCACTGAACTCTGATATGGAAACTGGAGCAGTGTTATGTAAACTTAGGACAGAAAGTGAAAACTGCACTACAGCCACTTAATGATGGGGAAATTTAGGGAGGCTGAATTTTATTACCTATTTTAATTTTATTAAAATATTAATTTTATTACTAGAATTTAGCCAGGACACTGGCGTTAAGGACACTACTCATGTAAAAAGTGCCAACAAAAATCCTGAATGTCTACAATGGGTTAGGACTTTGATTTAATGAAAGTCAACTCTAACAGGAAGTATCCCCCAGCACCAGCATTAGGCATTTTTTTCAGAGCCAACTCAGAAGGTAAAGTTTCACCTATTTAATTTGCAACATCCTTAATTCACCTTATTTTATAGCTCATGGCAACATACTGCATAGATCCTGGATTCTTGTGATCTGTGGGAGACTTGTACCTCCTAGAATGTTGTGGTCAGAAATCCTGCATTGTGATAGCATTCGGCCTGATTTCTATCTCAAGGAAGTATCTGTAGCCCTTTAAGTGTATGCCTTCTTTTTATAGAATCATAGAAATGTAGAACTGGAAGAAGCTTCTAAAAAGGTTAAGTTCAGCCCCCTGCACTAAGGCAGGACCAAGTAAACCTAGCGCATCCCTGAAAGGTTTTTATCCAACCTGTTCTTAAAATACCTCCAGTGATGGGGATTCCAAAACCTCCCTTTGGAAGCCTATTCCAGAGCTTAACTACCTTTACAGTTGGAAAGGTTTTCCTAGTATCTAACCTAAATTTCCCTTGCTACAGATTAAGCCCATTACTTCTTGTCCTACCTTCCATGGACATGGAGAATAATTGATCACTGTCCTCTTTATAACAACCCTTCACATATTTGAAGATTGTTATTGGGTCCCTCATCAATGGTCTTTTCTCAAGACCAAATACGTCCAGTTTTTTAACCTTTAAAATACATCCCAGAATAATACTAGCCTTTTTTTGCCACTGCATCACATTGTTGAGTCATATTCAATTTGATCCACTATATCCCTGAAATTATTTTTGGCAGTTCTACTACTTAGCCAATTATTCTGTTGGTCAGAATCAAGTCTAAAATGGCTGTCCCCCAGATACTTCCTCCACTTTCTGAAACAAAAAGACAAACAAAAAAACAAATGTCCACAGTACATTTCAAGAGCTTATTGGAAATTGTGTGTTTTGACATATTATTTTTCCAACAGATATCTGGGTGGATAAAGTCCCCCACTACTATCAGGTCTTGTGGTTTGGAGATTTCTGTTATTTGTTCTAGAAATGCCTCATTCACTTCCTCTTCCGGTGGTTTACAGAAGTCCTCTACCATGATCTCACTCCTATTATTATCTTTACCCAGAAGCTTTCAACTGGTCTGCCTCTCACTCTCTTCTGGACCTCAGAGTAAGTCTATATATTATTGATGTACGATGCAACACCTCCTCCCGTTTTTCCTGCCCGTCCTTCCTGAACAAGCTATACCCACTATACCAATATTCTAGTCATGAGATTTATCTCACCAAGTCTCTGTGATGCCAATTAAGTCTTAATTTAGCTTATGTACTAATACTTCCAGTTCTTCCTGTTTATTCCTCAAACTCCTTCCATTTGTGTACAGACATCTAAGATGTTGAGCAGAGTCCTCCAGTGATTTCCCTCTTGTTACTCCTATCACTCTGTTGTAATTTTCCATGTCCTTCCCAAAATCTAGCCCTCCGTTAAAGTCACTTTTTTATGATTAAACTGGGTTCAAAGGGGGCAGGTGACAAAACGCCACAGATAAAGTCCTCCTCACCAGGCAAGTTGATGTGCAAAGATGCTCTTCCCATTCTTGGTCAAATGGACCCCTTCTCTTCCCAGCAGTCCTCCTTCCCACAACAGCATCCCACAGTCGACCTAGCCAAAGCCCTCCTGTTGACACCATCTGTGCATCCATGCATTCATATCTCCTCCTGGGCCCTTACCTCAATTGGGAGGATAGACAAGGACTTCTTCACCCTTGTTCCCAGAGCCCTGCAGCACTTCTGATCTGCTCATTGTCACACCCGGCAGTATCATTAGTGTCCACGTATATGAGCAGCATGGGGTAGTGGTCAGAGGGACAGATGAGCCTCAGCAACCTTTCCTTTTACAGAGTTTAAAAAAAAAAAAAAAAGATGGGGACAGGCAGTGAATTACAGTACAAATCTAAAATATCAAGGAAAAGAAATGACTTTTTAGAGAACACAATTTTCAAAATAATGAACTAGCATTAGCTGCAAAATGTCATATCACCACTGAGAGCCACTTTCTTGGACAGAACCTTCAATTGAGGACCGGTGCATGGATTAGTTATTTGGGTTGCAAATATATTGCCAGAATGGTTTCCCCAGAAAGGGAGAGTGAGTGCTCTCTTCAAACCCCGCTGCCACATATTACAGCAAGGAACATTATCTACTTAGGTTTCAGAGTAGCAGCCATGTTAGTCTGTATCCGCAAAAAGAAAAGGAGTACTTGTGGCACCTTAGAGACTAACCAATTTATTTGAGCATAAGCTTATTTGTTAGTCTCTAAGGTGCCACAAGTACTTATTATCTACTTAGACCAGCCTTTGTCTAGGTATGTCTTAGTATATACCTGGAGTTTTCCCACACAGTAGTATCAGGCTCTAGGAGACAACCACAGTATGTCCAGACTAGTAAAATACAAAATGAGAATAAAGCCTGCATTACTCAGGGCTTGACTTCATGAATAAATAAACCAGAACAGCTGTGGAGGAACGGCTCCCCATGTGGACACTCTTAGTTTAGAATAAAAGTGCCTTTTTCAGTTTAGCTTAATACACTTCCAAAATTCGCACTCTGCTTTAATCTGAACTAATTTTCAAGTGTAGACAAGCTCTTGCATGATACTATACAGCACTAACTACACTTGATATAGTGACAGCTGCATACTAGGACCTCAGTTGGGAAATACTATAGGGTGGCATAGAATGCTAACTATTACGCAAAGACGCAGTCCTTACAAAGACTTCAAACCTGCTGGGATCAGGATCTTAAGCATAGCTCCCCACTGCCCAGATGGCTATGCAGAACTAGCTACTAGGATGGGCTGCCAAAGCACACCCCAACTGGTGAGCTACGAACTGGAACTCTGTCCCCTACATAGCAATACAAGAGTCTAGCCACTAGGCCATCAGCCACACCCCATAGCTCTTCCATCCAGGTGAGTGTAATGTGATGGAAATGAAACCCTTGGCATCTTACAGCTTACAATAGCCAGAGCTCCTGGGGCTAGTCTCACATTCATGATTGGGATCTATAGAGAAATCTATAACTTACACTGGAATTAATGGAAGCTCCTTGTGTAAGCCTTCCCACACACTGATAGGAAAAGTAGGCATCTAATTCAGGACCTGATTAATTCTTACATTTTATCCTGTACATTCAGAAGAATATCTAGTAACACTAGAATACTGGGTTGGCTGACAAATACAAGATTAAAACTTTTTTTTTTTAAACAGATACATTTTTAACTATCAGTTTTCAATATTTTTAAACAGGCAAATGATTTATTTCCTGAGTTACAGTCACTTTTAATCTACTAAGGATGCAGTTGCTACAATATTAAATTCCAGGAGACACAATCTGGAAAATACCACAGAAACATCCTATATCATCATTCTAGACTTTGCCAAAACAAACATACTGAATCATAGAAATTAGAGATGAAAGAGTCCTATTAGATCAGGGTTGGGCAAACTATGGCCTGGGGCCTCTCAGGACTTTGGATTCAGCCTGCAGGATTGCTCCCGTGGTGCCGCAGCCCCACACCGCTCTCAGAAGCGGCCAGCACCATGTCCCTGGAGCCCCGGGGCGGGGTGTGTGTGTCAGAGGGCTTTGTGCATTGCCCTTGCCTCCAGGCACCTCCCCTCACAGCTCCTATTGGCCAGGAACGGGGAACCACAGCCAATGGGAGCTTCGGGGGAAGTACCTGGAGGCATGGCAAGGGCAGTGCACGGAGCCCTGTGCCCCACCCTCACCCCAGGGGCCACGGTTCCGGCCGCTTCCCAGAGCGGCACGGCATGGAGCCAGGGCAGGCAGGGAACCTGCCCCGGCCTCGGTGTGCACTGCTGCCACCCCGGAGCCGCTTTAGGTAAGCCCTAAAGGTAAGCCCCACCCCAGAGCCCGAACCCCTCCTGCACCCCGCCCCAACTCCCTGCCTGCACCTCACACCCCTCCTGCACCCCAACTCCCTGCCCTGAGCCCCCTCATACACCCCGCATCCCTCCTCTGCCCCAATCCCTTGCCCTGAGCCTGTTCCTGCACACCACACCCTGCACTCCCTCCCACATCCCAATCCCTGGCCCCAGCCTGCATACAATTTCCCCACCCAGATGTGGCTCTCTGCCCAAAAAGTTTGCCCACCCCTGTATTAGATCATCAGCTAATGCAGGATTCTTCCCCATAATTCATTCTCTAGTGCATTGCGCAGTTCAGTTTTAAAGGACACAATAATGAATTTGCCTCATAATGGGACTGGACTGGAATTCAGACATCCTCAGTTCAATTTCTGGCCCTGCCACAGGCTTCCTGTGTGATCTTGGGCAAGTCCCATAACTCCTCTGTGTCTCAGTTATACCATCTTTAAAAAGAAGCTCTCTCTTTAAAAAGTACTTTGAAATCTATGAATGATGAATGTTAAACTATTCATTAAAAATTAAATATTGTTGTCAGTCCCCTCAGACTGAATATCTGTGTTTCCTATTGGTTTTCTTCAAATGTAACAGCATGCCTTTTTTTTCTCCCCAGGTGAAAAACCTTCAGTTCTTTCTTGCCAATACAGTTCCTCTGGTCTCTCTCTGTTCTCTCTCTGTTCTTTTGCACTATATCTGTTCTCACTGGTATTTGCAACACCTTCTGATTTGATAACTGTGAATTTGATTAATGGTCTAGTATATCCCCTCTTCCTTTATTGAATAAGACCTAGCACTGATCTCTGGAGTGTCCCTCTAGGCACACTGTTTACAGATCACCTCTTGTTTTTCAATACATATGAGGGGGCTTAAAATCCATTCAAGTTAGCCTGGATATAAGTAAGATTTTGAGAGATATATCTTGTGATCTCCTAAAGCATCACTTAAGTTTTTCTTTTGCATTATGCTGCCAATTATACAATCAAAATAAATTATTTATGGTGCAAGAGTCATTCAGAACATAAGACAACAGATGCAGCAATCTATCACAAAAGGTTTCCATGTTCAAATGCTTAAGCAGAGTGTCAACAACAAGAAGGCAGCTGCCTTATTATCCATTACACAGCATACGTGTTTTATCTCATGAGCTCATCTCACATTTAACAGAGAATGTAACCCCTGACTCCAGTCCTGAAGCTAACAGCTTGTATAAATACTTGGAATAAAAAATTTCATATCACAACACAGTAAAACCAGAAGTTATTCTTGTTCCATTCGCTATCAGCTTTCTAGCTAATTGCATTTAGCAGTAGTCTGAGTAGTCAGAAGTAACTAGAAAGCAAATCCCCTGAACAAGATTTCTAACACAGTAGTGCCAGGCAGTAGCCATTGTGTAGCAAAGACGGGATGCTGTTAACCCTTAGGATACTAGCTCAACCTTGGGAACTAGCCAGTTCCTAAGGGTTTTGCAGAACCACAAGGAAGATTGAAAGTGGGTGGTTTCCGGCTGCTGGGAAATCAGGGTGACAGAAGACTTGCTTGCAGGGAGTACTGACTGACCTGGGTTTCTCTCTGCTAGGAATACCCCCATTTTCCCTGGTCTCTCCCACTGCAGCTTAGTTCCGCCTACTGCTATGAGGAACTATGCCATCATAGGTGGAACTAGTAGCGGGGAAGCAGCATGTATGCAAAAAAAAAAAAAAAAAAAAAAAAACCACCACACCAGGTGCTGAGTGCAGCTTGGAGATATTCTGTACAAGGAGGCAGCTGGCCAGGAAGCATGCTGGGGGAGGGGAGGGATGAGGAAGGGGGGCGGGGGTCACAAGACAGTACTTTGTGGCAGGCTAGGGCAGTTGGAAGTAACCCCAAGAAAATGGCAGTGGAGCTCCTGCTGATGTGTAACGTGGAAGTGAAGGCAGAGAGAGAGAGAGAGAGAGACTTGGCTTAGGTCAAATGCTTTATTCAGATTCCGGTCTTTTAAAGGTTCTGAGTCTGCATGACGATGGTAGAACATCTGTAGCGTGCATTTTAACTGAGGAACAGGTGATGATGGACCAGGTTACCTTAGGCATTCCCTCTGACATATTATGGCACTTGCAACTAGCTGAGGTGCTTGAGCTGTTGGGCCTTTGGTGTAAATGGAGAGGGCTGGCAGCAGGGAGAAGGAACGTCTGTTTCAGTGCACTGATCTTTGGCTCTGACAAAGTCCGGATTGCTGCCCTGCTGTGAAGTGGGGCCTCTCATTTCTCATGCTCCGGCCATGCTGGGCTGGTTGGGGTAGCAGAGGACTTAGAAGGACAGACTGTATTTAGGTCAGTTTACAAATACAGTGGTTATAACAAGGACACTAACCCATTCAGAATTTAACTCCTGCCTGAAGATCCTCCTCCAAACAAACACCTACAGGGAACAGCCATCAGAGATGGATTAAGGCAGTCCAGGGACCCTAGACACCCATGCCATGCCCTGCCTGCGCGCCCCCATGGCTCCAGCTACCAATCCCATCCGGAGAGGCAAGGGCAACAGGGTGCAGGCCCCCTCGCCCCTCTGGGAGTGGCAGCAGGTCCACCTCCTAAGGTTTACCTTAGCATCTGGGGCCATATCTGCTTGAGTGGGTAGGCTGGGCCCACTGCATTCCTCTCTTCCTGCCACATGCAGCCCTCTAGCAGGGCTCTCAGGCACAGCAGGCTGTGCAGTTACCACCACCACCACCACCACCACCACGATGCATGGGCAGTTCTCCCCTTTCAAAGTTATTGCTGGAGGGTTTTTGCCAACTCATGCATCACTGCACGGGTTACAACTGGGTCAGGTTTGCAAGCTTTTCCTCACAACCGTGAGGGCTACAGACTTTCATTAAAAAAAAAAATAATGAAACTGAGAAGATGCCGATGTATCCACGTGATTCCAGGAATTAGGACCTTAGTTGTCAGGCTATGCTGCCTACACCTTAATCCAGCTCTGTATGGCACTTCTACTAACAAGGGTGAAGGGCTTTTAGAGCAATTATATTATTTAATAAAAGCAGGTGGGAGGGAGGAAATTATTTACTGAGACATAGCCATTCTCCTTCCTGACCCCACTTCTGGTATTTCATATTGTGCTACCATTTTTGCTTATATGTCTGTTCTAGATTGCAAGTTGTTTGTGACAGGGGACTAAGGGCCTGCCCATACGGAACCAACAATGCACACTAGAAGGGTTTAATTTCTAACACGCACCAAACGGTGCTACATTAATGTGCACTAGAGAACTTTTACCTCATGCCAGCCACAACGGCACAGGCCAGTTAGCATGCAACCCAGTGGTACACTTTAGAAATCATACCCTTCTAGTGTGCATTGCTGTTCAATGTAGACAAGTCTTTATATTTGCACAGCATCAACCACCAGAAACACATAATAATGCATAACATATAGCACCCACACACACACGCACCGCATTTGTGGCCAGACTCAGCCCTGGTGTAACTGCAATGGGCGTGACATCTATAGACCTACGCACAGTAAGGCTGAATTTGATACAATTTGATATACCACATACAGTGAATTCACTATTTGGCACATTTAGTGTGTCTGATTTTTCCCCCCTTTGAAGTTACCAAGGAAACAATAACATTTGGCTGAAAAAGGCTTAGTAACAGATAAGTGCAGGAAAAAAACCTATACATTCCATGCTTTGCTTTATTTCTCAATCTGTGTGATGCTGCTCCTCCTGCCCATGCAGATGGTACAACTAAAATATGTATTTTTCTTTTGAACTGATCCCATTTTTCCATTCTCTGCTGCATGATAGAGAAAGATGAAACAGTGGAAGCTGTGCAGAGACTTTGGATACAAGGAAGCAGAACGAAAATCCTAACACTGTGCAAAATTCAGTCCTGGTGACGTGCCCGGTGAAAGTGTTTGGGGTGAAATTATTTCACTATGGCCCAACCAGCAGCAGACCAATCATAGTTAACGTACATGACAGGATCACGCTACATACCACATACGGACTGTGGAGCGGGGCTTTACATGAGCTCCCTCCAACATAGCATACAGATGGTTTTGGGAGACAACAGTAGTGGCTCTTTCGGCCCACTCCAACATGGGGATGGGATGGCTGCAACATGAACGACTGGAGCCTTCAGAGGAAGTAGCAGCCATGGAGCAGCATTGCTGCCACTCCACAACTTTGGGGAGGATTGTGTCCCTTGCCAAGGCTAAACATCCTACTGTCAAGCCCATTTAG
Source organism: Eretmochelys imbricata (assembly GCF_965152235.1). NCBI lineage: Eukaryota > Metazoa > Chordata > Testudines > Cheloniidae > Eretmochelys > Eretmochelys imbricata. The sequence continues at coordinate 28,144,060 of NC_135582.1, forward strand.
TCAGCCTTTGACCAAAGCAGAGGATTGGACCCTGTCGGAAGATTTTGCTGTAAGATGCACCCCCATAGGCTGTTACAAAAATGATGTTACTATCATAAGAAATCAAGAGACCGAAGTCAAAGTTGCTTTAGATGAAGGGATTCCAATTTAAACTCCACCTCACTGTTGCTCTGCAATTGCAATCTTTTTTCCTAACACTAAAACATCACTGGACAGCAGATTAAGAGAGGAAGGGAAGGACAACTCAGACACTTAAGCGAATTTTAGCATTTTAAAACAAACAAGACCAGCATCATATGATAATACAACAGGATTTCTAACTACTGACACATGTATCAACATAGCTTGTCGTAGACCAAGGTCCTGCCCCCGTTAACATCAATGGCCCAATAATTGCCATTGAATTCAGTGGGGCCAGGATTTCACTCCAGGTCCTTTTAACTGGTACCAGAGGTTTATCCTCCCTACATTAATGATAAACTCTGCTAGTCCCCAGTTCACCCGAGCTGCCGCTTCAACTGTTCACACTTCAACTCACAATGGAGTGCAGCTACTTTGAATGTGCACCTGGGGTTTAGAGCCGAGCAAGATATAGGCCTAGGCAAGGTCTAAGTCTGCTGAACTGGGACAGTTACCCAAGAAAGTTGGGCTCCATTGTTCTAAGGAGAGCCTGGGGAATGGTATTCACCTTCCACTTTAAAGGAGTTCAAGATATGTGCATGAAAAATCCCTATTTTAAGTTTGAAGTTTTTTTTTTTTTTTTAAAAAAGAAAATAAGTGCAACCCCTCCCCTCACAGAAATTAACAAGGATGTCAGCCTGTTTAGGAAATCCTTCATGATAGCCTAGAAACATCATAAACACAGCACATCCCCATGCACCCTGCTCTCCTACTCCCCCCCCCCCCGCCCTCCCCCACACAAAAAGACATGTGATGTTGGCAGTGTAGTATTAAGGTTTTACAGGCATGAATTGAGCCTGTCACATTCCTGAAGAGTGGAAAAGCTACATGAGTTATGCAGGCAAAGCTAATAACACTTTATACTACATTGCATACTTTGACTTATTTTGAAACATTTTAAAGGGACATTTGTATAGAATCATAGAATATCAGGGTTGGAAGGGACCCCTGAAGGTCATCTAGTCCAACCCCCTGCTCGAAGCAGGACCAATTCCCAGTTAAATGATCCCAGCCAGGGCTTTGTCAAGCCTGACCTTAAAAACCTCTAAGGAAGGAGATTCTACCACCTCCCTAGGTAACGCATTCCAGTGTTTCACCACCCTCTTAGTGAAAAAGTTTTTCCTAATATCCAATCTAAACCTCCCCCACTGCAACTTGAGACCATTACTCCTCGTTCTGTCATCTGCTACCATTGAGAACAGTCTAGAGCCATCCTCTTTGGAACCCCCTTTCAGGTAGTTGAAAGCAGCTATCAAATCCCCCCTCATTCTTCTCTTCTGCAGACTAAACAATCCCAGCTCCCTCAGCCTCTCCTCATAAGTCATGTGTTCTAGACCCCTAATCCCTCCTCCTGTAAAGCTAGGCACTCTTAGTTTCATTGAGCCCAGCTATACAAGTGGAATGATACGAATCTTATGAAAAGTCTAAAAAAGCTTATATGTAAAATTAATGTTGCAGTTTCAAAGTCGGATATCTCATGACTTTCCAAAACTAGTCTGTTTCCTGTTACAGGGCTAGGACAGGTGATGAGAAGCGAAACCCCTGTTTTCCAAAGTTATAAATAACCATTTTTATCCCAGATGCATTAAAGTCAGCAGGGACTGATGAAATTTACAGTGGGGTACTTAAGGAACTAGCTAAAGCAATCTTGAAACCATTTGTGATTATAGTTGAGAACTCATGGAGAAGGGCAAACACAGTACCTATCCTGGTCATTCCTCAGCACGGGGGGGTGGATTAGATGACCTCTCCAGCTCCTTTCCATGAATCTGTCATGTTATACCTACACAATAGCAAACAAATTCATAACAGCACTCATCTTCACTCTACTATTATGCACTATTACAAAATATTTTTTCTAACTCAAAACCATAGAGACCACAAAATCTATAAGATAGGTCTCCCCAATCGATACAAAGAAGGCTTATCAGTTGTGAGACCTAAGAGCAACCCATTAAATATCCCATAGATAAGGCCCTATTTAAGTGAGATGATGGTTACATAATTGTAGCTGAATTGCAGACAAGACATGGAAGATCATGGAAAAGCAATAATGGATCTTTATTGCAGTAATTCGGAAAAGCCACAGAAGATCTATTTAAGAAAAATTTGCTGAACAATATAAGCACATAACATAAGTATTATGTTATACCTGGTAAATTTTTGATAACCCTACATTTTTCTGCACCTATATTACAGTCATTAATGTGTGGGGCTGACAGCCTGAGCCCCAGCTGCTATCAGCTCTGATTAATGGGGTTCTACTGTACTAATGAGGAAAAAAGTGTGTTGCAAACTTCAAAATGTACACAAAATTGTGAGCTGTACAAAGTAAGCTAATTAAAATAAAAATTGCGGTGGAAGCCTACTATTGAGGAATCCACAATTTCTTCAATATTGCAAATTAAGTAGGACCTTACCCATAGATAAGAAAGATGATGAACCTTTTGGGCCACATCCTGGCCTCATTGAACTCCATGAGGAAACTCCCATTGACTTCAATAGAGCCAGAATTTCAGGATTTGAGTTTATTACTCTTCCCAGATGGATTTCTGTCCATTGATTGTTTTAACCATCCCCTCCTTTTATACGGGAGAGGAGATATTAGAACCTAACCATGTCCTCTGCTGCTGATCTGAATATTGCTTATCGTGTCTTCAGAGTCAGACCAATGCAATTTTAGTGGGGGAACAGAGATAGGAGACACACCCAGGGGACATTTTTGTGAAATCATTGTGAAAAAAACTAAAGGCAGCTATCTGAAAGCTACTCAGGGCTTTGGAATGTTGTCAATAGCTCTCACATGAGATGGATTAGTGGGCAGAGTGCAGGTGAGACAGCAAAAGGAGCAATATAAATGCAAGTTATCATGTGGATTTCCATCATAACATGGGTATATACACCATACTCCCCTTAGGGAAAGATGAAAGAAGAAATGTGAATCTGCACAGCAATCATGAGTAATACCTGAAATGAGTGTACCCCACTATGACACTATTGAAACAATACTGTACTTACACTGCTTAGGCCTGGTCTACACTGCGGGGGGGGGGGCGGAATTGATGTAAGAAATGCAACTTCAGCTACGAGAATAGCGTAGCTGAAGTCAACATATCTTAGATAGACTTAGAATCACTTACTTCGCATCCTCACGGAGCAGGATCGACAGCCACCACTCCCCCGTCGACTCTGCTTCTGCCTCTAGCCCTGGTGGAGTTCTGGAGTCGACAGAGCATTCGGGGATCAATTTATCGCGTCTACAGTAGATGCGATAAATCGATTTCCGATCGATCGATCACTACCCACCAATCTGGTGGGTAGCGTAGACGTGGCCTTATAGAAGTTGTTCCTTTTGCTACAGCAGTAGCTATCTTGGAGATTCACAGTTTAAGGCCAGAAGGAACCAGTAGATCATCTAGTCTGACCTCCTGTATAGCACAGGACATTAAATTACACCCAAAATCCTTATATTGAACTCAATAACTTGAGTTAGACTAAAGCATTTCAGTCCTCAGAAGACTGAACTGTTGTGTGCCACAGGCAGAGAACAGAAGAGACCGAGATGCCACCCATGCCTGATACCTCTGCAATGGCAGGGAACTGATCAGGTGAGACATGCCCAGATGATAGCAGGAGACCACACCCTATACTGTAAAAGGTACCAATCCGATTTGAGGAAAAATCCTTTATGACTCCCAGTCTGGTGAGCCATAGGACTCCTGAGCATGGAAGCAAGACATATCAGCTAAATATCTTGAAAGAGCACTGGTCAACCCCATTTAGTGACCCATCTCCAGCTATGGCCAATCTCTGAAGCATCACAGGAAGGTGACAAACAGAATACACCTAGCCAATTGTGGACCGAGGAAAAACAGCTACTACAAGTGACTGGCTGAAGCCCTGAAGCTTTTGATTTGATGACAGACATTAGCTTAATGCAGAGCTGCTATGAACATGTTGAGGGCAATGCAGGCAATCCTGTTCTCCCCATATCCCACGAACTAAGGGAATGAACAGAGGGCTTCACAAATTCCAAGGCCAGAAAGGAGCACCACAACCATTCAGCCTGACCCTTCCCCCCTCCCAGGCTGTAGAATTTCTTCCAAAAGCTGGAGTTTCATTATTATGTGAAACATCCTGTGCTACGGTATTTGTAAAATCACTTATTTTCTGTTACATAGCGGAAAAATCCCCTTTTAACATAACACATCATATTTGGAGTGCTATCGTGTATGAAACAGTATTCCCAACATGAGTCCTCCTTACAAAATGGTAATAGTCACTTGCAGAGGTAATTTTAACATTTAGGGTTTTTTTTCCATTAAACCACGCAACATTGAAAAGCCACCACATCATGTAGGATAACACAGTCATAGCTATTGGTGCGGTTGTAAATAAACTCGTATGCTCGTTTTTCCAGTTATGTTACACAAAACAAGAGGATTGAGAAATGTTAAAAAGTTCCTTTTTATAGTAAAAAGAAAAGGAGTACTTGTGGCACCTTAGAGACTAACCAATTTATTTGAGCATGAGCTTTCGTGAGCTACAGCTCACTTCATCAGATGCATACCGTGGAAACTGCAGCAGACTTTATATATACACAGAGAATATGAAACAGTACCTCCTCCCACCCCACTGTCCTGCTGGTAATAGCTTATCTAAAGTAATCGTCAGGTTAGGCCATTTCCAGCACAAATCCAGGTTTTCTCACCCTCCACCCCCCCACACAAATTCACTCTCCTGCTGGTGATAGCCCATCCAAAGTGACAACTCTTTACACAATGTGCATGATAATGAAGTTAGGCCATTTCCTGCACAAATCCAGGTTCTCTCACTCCCTCAGCCCCCTCCAAAAACCCACCCCCATACACACACAGACTCACTCTCCTGCTGGTAATAGCTCGTCCAAACTGACCACTCTCCAAGTTTAAATCCAAGTTAAACCAGAACATCTGGGGGGGGGGTGTAGGAAAAAACAAGAGGAAATAGGCTACCTTGCATAATGACTTAGCCACTCCCAGTCTCTATTTAAGCCTAAATTAATAGTATCCAATTTGCAAATGAATTCCAATTCAGCAGTTTCTCGCTGGAGTCTGGATTTGAAGTTTTTTTGTTTTAAGATAGCGACCTTCATGTCTGTGATTGCGTGACCAGAGAGATTGAAGTGTTCTCCGACTGGTTTATGAATGTTATAATTCTTGACATCTGATTTGTGTCCATTTATTCTTTTACGTAGAGACTGTCCAGTTTGACCGATGTACATGGCAGAGGGGCATTGCTGGCACATGATGGCATAAATCACATTGGTGGATGTGCAGGTGAACGAGCCTCTGATAGTGTGGCTGATGTTATTAGGCCCTGTGATGGTGTCCCCTGAATAGATATGTGGGCACAATTGGCAACGGGCTTTGTTGCAAGGATAAGTTCCTGGGTTAGTGGTTCTGTTGTGTGGTATGTGGTTGTTGGTGAGTATTCGCTTCAGGTTGCGGGGCTGTCTGTAGGCAAGGACTGGCCTGTCTCCCAAGATTTGTGAGAGTGTTGGGTCATCCTTTAGGATAGGTTGTAGATCCTTAATAATGTGTTGGAGGGGTTTTAGTTGGGGGCTGAAGGTGACGGCTAGTGGCGTTCTGTTATTTTCTTTGTTAGGCCTGTCCTGTAGTAGGTAACTTCTGGGAACTCTTCTGGCTCTATCAATCTGTTTCTTTACTTCCGCAGGTGGGTATTGTAGTTGTAAGAAAGCTTGACAGAGATCTTGTAGGTGTTTGTCTCTGTCTGAGGGGTTGGAGCAAATGCGGTTGTATCGCAGAGCTTGGCTGTAGACGATGGATCGTGTGGTGTGGTCAGGGTGAAAGCTGGAGGCATGCAGGTAGGAATAGCGGTCAGTAGGTTTCCGGTATAGGGTGGTGTTTATGTGACCATTGTTTATTAGCACTGTAGTGTCCAGGAAGTGGATCTCTTGTGTGGACTGGACCAGGCTGAGGTTGATGGTGGGATGGAAATTGTTGAAATCATGGTGGAATTCCTCAAGGGCTTCTTTTCCATGGGTCCAGATGATGAAGATGTCATCAATATAGCGCAAGTAGAGTAGGGGCTTTAGGGGACGAGAGCTGAGGAAGCGTTGTTCTAAATCAGCCATAAAAATGTTGGCATACTGTGGGGCCATGCGGGTACCCATAGCAGTGCCGCTGATCTGAAGGTATACATTGTCCCCAAATGTGAAATAGTTATGGGTAAGGACAAAGTCACAAAGTTCAGCCACCAGGTTAGCCGTGACATTATCGGGGATAGTGTTCCTGACGGCTTGTAGTCCATCTTTGTGTGGAATGTTGGTGTAATGGCTTGTAGAAACTTGTGTTGGAGAGCTGCCGAGCAGCCTCTTGTTCATATTCCGACCTATTCATGATGACAACAGCACCTCCTTTGTCAGCCTTTTTGATTATGATGTCAGTGTTGTTTCTGAGACTGTGGATGGCATTGCGTTCCGCATGGCTGAGGTTATGGGGCAAGTGATGCTGCTTTTCCACAATTTCAGCCCGTGCACGTCGGCGGAAGCACTCTATGTAGAAGTCCAGTCTGCTGTTTCGACCTTCAGGAGGAGTCCACCTAGAATCCTTCTTTCTGTAGTGTTGGTAGGTAGGTCGGAATATGAACAAGAGGCTGCTCGGCAGCTCTCCAACACGAGTTTCTACAAGCCATTACCCTATGATCCCACTGAGAGTTACCAAAAGCAACTACAGCATATGCTCAAGAAACTTCCTGAAAAAGCACAAGATCAAATCTGCACAGACACACCCCTGGAACCCCGACCTGGGATATTCTATCTACTACCCAAGATCCATAAACCTGGAACTCCTGGGCGCCCCATCATTTCAGGCATTGGCACCCTGACAGCAGGATTGTCTGGCTATGTAGACTCCCTCCTCAGGCCCTACGCTACCAGCACTCCCAGCTACCTTCGAGACACCACTGACTTCCTGAGGAAACTTCAATCCATCGGTGATCTTCCTGATAACACCATCCTGGCCACTATGGATGTAGAAGCCCTCTACACCAACATTCCACACAAAGATGGACTACAAGCCGTCAGGAACACTATCCCCGATAATGTCACGGCTAACCTGGTGGCTGAACTTTGTGACTTTGTCCTTACCCATAACTATTTCACATTTGGGGACAATGTATACCTTCAGATCAGCGGCACTGCTATGGGTACCCGCATGGCCCCACAGTATGCCAACATTTTTATGGCTGATTTAGAACAACGCTTCCTCAGCTCTCGTCCCCTAAAGCCCCTACTCTACTTGCGCTATATTGATGACATCTTCATCATCTGGACCCATGGAAAAGAAGCCCTTGAGGAATTCCACCATGATTTCAACAATTTCCATCCCACCATCAACCTCAGCCTGGTCCAGTCCACACAAGAGATCCACTTCCTGGACACTACAGTGCTAATAAACAATGGTCACATAAACACCACCCTATACCGGAAACCTACTGACCGCTATTCCTACCTGCATGCCTCCAGCTTTCACCCTGACCACACCACACGATCCATCGTCTACAGCCAAGCTCTGCGATACAACCGCATTTGCTCCAACCCCTCAGACAGAGACAAACACCTACAAGATCTCTGTCAAGCTTTCTTACAACTACAATACCCACCTGCGGAAGTAAAGAAACAGATTGATAGAGCCAGAAGAGTTCCCAGAAGTTACCTACTACAGGACAGGCCTAACAAAGAAAATAACAGAACGCCACTAGCCGTCACCTTCAGCCCCCAACTAAAACCCCTCCAACGCATTATTAAGGATCTACAACCTATCCTAAAGGATGACCCAACACTCTCACAAATCTTGGGAGACAGGCCAGTCCTTGCCTACAGACAGCCCCGCAACCTGAAGCGAATACTCACCAACAACCACATACCACACAACAGAACCACTAACCCAGGAACTTATCCTTGCAACAAAGCCCGTTGCCAATTGTGCCCACATATCTATTCAGGGGACACCATCACAGGGCCTAATAACATCAGCCACACTATCAGAGGCTCGTTCACCTGCACATCCACCAATGTGATATATGCCATCATGTGCCAGCAATGCCCCTCTGCCATGTACATTGGTCAAACTGGACAGTCTCTACGTAAAAGAATAAATGGACACAAATCAGATGTCAAGAATTATAACATTCATAAACCAGTCGGAGAACACTTCAATCTCTCTGGTCACGCAATCACAGACATGAAGGTCGCTATCTTAAAACAAAAAAACTTCAAATCCAGACTCCAGCGAGAAACTGCTGAATTGGAATTCATTTGCAAATTGGATACTATTAATTTAGGCTTAAATAGAGACTGGGAGTGGCTAAGTCATTATGCAAGGTAGCCTATTTCCTCTTGTTTTTTCCTACACCCCCCCCCCAGATGTTCTGGTTTAACTTGGATTTAAACTTGGAGAGTGGTCAGTTTGGATGAGCTATTACCAGCAGGAGAGTGAGTCTGTGTGTGTATGGGGGTGGGTTTTTGGAGGGGGGTGAGGGAGTGAGAGAACCTGGATTTGTGCAGGAAATGGCCTAACTTCATTATCATGCACATTGTGTAAAGAGTTGTCACTTTGGATGGGCTATCACCAGCAGGAGAGTGAATTTGTGTGGGGGGGTGGAGGGTGAGAAAACCTGGATTTGTGCTGGAAATGGCCTAACCTGACGATTACTTTAGATAAGCTATTACCAGCAGGACAGTGGGGTGGGAGGAGGTACTGTTTCATATTCTCTGTGTATATATAAAGTCTGCTGCAGTTTTCACGGTATGCATCTGATGAAGTGAGCTGTAGCTCACGAAAGCTCATGCTCAAATAAATTGGTTAGTCTCTAAGGTGCCACAAGTACTCCTTTTCTTTTTGCAAATACAGACTAACACGGCTGTTACTCTGAAACCTTTTTATAGTCAACATTTTCATTATTGCATAATGAAATGCTGAAATTCTATTCTAAATAATCTATAAATGGAGCTTGTATCCACACAAAATTGTCTTCAGTCCACGTAGGGTGACCAGATGTCCCAATTTGATAGGGAAAGTCCCGATTTTTGGGTCTTTTTCTTATATAGGCTCCTATTACCCCCCAGCTCTGTCCCGATTTTTTGCATTTGCTGTCTGGTCACCCTAAGTCCCTACATCGCCTATCAAAACTTCTATTCTGAGCTTACATGACAGAAGAAAGTTAGGGCAGTATATTTAAAAGGGAACTGTGAAGAAAAAAAACAAGCAGGTTGTGCTTTTTTCTTGTGTGTAAAGATGGGCCTGGCAAATTTTCATTAATTCCTCTTTCTGCCTCTCCCCCTGCTGGTTGCATTAGTAATACAACTACTGTCTACTCTGAAAGACTATGGATGATTTGAGAGAGTAGATTTAACTTCCTCATTCAGCTTTACTTAGACTGTTCAAAACTTTCTTTGAGCTAACACAATGGTGGAAAAAAGCTGTGTGTTAAGGAGGCAGTATATCACCTTATTTCAATTATGGGCTAAGAAAGTTACCAATCTATGTTTCTGATTCATCCAGTGATTCCTCCAACAAAAATGGAGACAATAAGAATTGATATTCCTAAAATGCATGAAAAAAACCATTAAGAACTTTTCAGACCACCTTTATACATCACAAAGTAGCAGAAGAGGGCTCGAATCCATTTTTTCCCCTTTACGGGTCACCTTTAAAAAAGTAGTTCATATCATTTGTTAAAGGGGTGTTTGGTAACTACAACAGTTTATCAGCAGACAGTAGGTTCTTCTCATGGGATGTTCACAGAGCTATTTGCATGATGATTCACCATCCACAATTGGATTTTCTTTACCGCTGCCAAAAAGTTTAAAAAACAGTCCTCATAAACGGTTTAAATTTACACAGAACAAAACTAGTATCGCACCATCTTCATGTTTCACATATATTAAAAGGTCTTCAACTTGACAGTATCCTTTTGTATAGATTTGGTACTTCTAAAGTGAGCCCTGAGTTTATTATCAATGAAAACTTACAAAACATTTTCAAACAGCCAATGTCCTCAGGTTTTGTTGTTGTTTTTAAAATTATATATATAGGCCACTTGCACTTCCAGGCTCTTGCATTAGCAGCATACCTTTAATCTTATGCTCAGATTCCACGGCAATGGGTACAGTATAAGCACCTGAATAGAAAAGATAGGAGTTCACACACAAGCTCTTTCCCAGACCCTGCTAGTAGGTGCTTACTGGTAACAGCAGCTGCAAATCTGAAGCTGAAGAGGCAGTTGTGTATGAGGGAGCAGACATTAACACAAGCATGTTTGTTGCTACTAAGATCCTTATAAACATCAATATGATAAAAAAAAATTTACAGTTTTTTGTGCAAGGAATTAAAAAAAAAAAAGGCAGGACCTACTTTGGGAGAACCGGGACATTTAGATTAGTCCCTTTCAGAAAGTTCAAATTGACAGTTTTTTTTAATTAATGCTCACAGTACACCTGTGAGGTATCATCATACTTTTACAGATGTTGACACTAAGGCCAGGTCTACGCTAGGAAATTAGGTTGCTATAACTCCGTCACTCAGGAGAGTGAATCTACTGAGCAATACAGTTAAACCAGCCTAACTCCTGGTGTAGACAATGCTGGCTTGACAGGAGAATTCTCCCATTGACCTACCTACCACCTCTCTGTCTCTGAGGTAGAGTAGCGTCTTCACTGAAGTGCTACAGTGTTGCAGTTTACGTGTAGACATACCATCAGGCAGAGATCTCACAGAAGACTAATGAGCAGCGAGCTTACGCAAGGGGAGCCCAGCTGCCGCTCCTCTGATAAAACATAAGGGACAGCACCTGCCTCCTCTCCCAGGTTTGGTGGAGCAGCATTTGCCAACTCTCTCCTTCACCTTTAGAACTGGAAGGAGAACTCTCACTGCATTAATCCATCTACTTTAAACACGGTAACTACTTGGAGCTCAGGAGTTTCTCAGTTTTCTCTTGGGAACAGCAAGATTTAACAAAATAACTATTGCACAGATGGGTACAATTTGATTATGCATCCACATCTCTTCTCATCAGATTACATACAGTTATGCCCAAGAGCTTGCAACCAAATTCATAAGGAAGCCCATCCCTCTGGAAAGGCTTTCACTTTTATTAAAATAACAGGTTGCAGCTAGTTGCAGCTTTGATATTTTAGATCATTTTTTAAAAAATTGTTATAAAAAAAAGTCACTTCCTGGCTCTCTGTCCTCGTATCAAACACCTTTACTGCACTTTTATAAAATGCCTTTTTTAAAAAAAACAAAAAAAATGATTTATGGATTTTGTTATCAATCCTCTAGTTCAGCATTTCTCAAGCTTTGCAGGTTGGTGATCCCTTATTCAAAGTCAAAAATTTTCATGATCCCACCTTATGTTTACTATAAGAGTTAGTGTCTCAGTGATAAAAATTATAAGCCTATATAATTTATATGTGTGTTTCAGAAGGTTGATGGAGAATCCTTGACCTTGAAAGGTAAAGGGTGTGGGGGGAATTGGGGAGCGATATCTTCTCTGCTTTAGATTATAATAAAATGTTCAGTGCCTAGTGCCTCCTTGATTGCCTTTCGTAACACACACACACAAACACACACACACACGCAAGTGTTGCAATCCATTGGCTGAGAAACACTACTCTAGCTAATATCTTAGGAATTGCTATACCATATCAAATTTCAAACTACTAGTTTCAGTTTCCTATCTCAAACAGTAGCAAGTACTGGATGCATCTGAGCAAGGTACCTCAATCCCATATTGGACAACTATAGAATAATCTGCCCCTCCAGGAATTTTCTTCCTGTATCAATTAGTGGTTTGTTTATGCACTGAAGCATGAGGGCCTTTTAAAAGTTCTCTATTATAGCTATCGATGTTATTCATATATTTAATCCTAGCTGAAGTCTAAGCGGTTTGCCTCAATTATATCATGTGGCTATGGGCCCAAAGGGTTAATTCATTGCACAAGAGTGGATTCCTTTTGATCAATTTTAAAGCTGCTACCTTCAGGCAGTTGCTGCGCCTTTCACATAGTTTACTTTATTATCCTCTATCATGTGGCTTTCACATAGAAGATAACAAATGATATAAACTATCATGTCCCTTCTTATTTGCCTACTCTAAATTAAACAGCCCTAATTTTACAACTCTATTTTCCCACTGTAGAAGTCTTTCCAGGCCCCTAATCATTTTTATCAACCATCTTGTATTTTTACTTTTTAAAATGGGGATTGCTAAATTCAGATGCAGAGTTAAGGGAACAGCATGGATTTAAGTGACGGTAAATATATTTCCATTCTACCCCCATGCATGCCAGTTCTGTGCTGTGCTTCTTAAAAGCACAGCCCTGAAGAACCTGGAAAGTTCACAGTAATGAGTATATTTTCATATAAAATAGATGAAATACTTACAATAAATATTGAGTTTTTCCATGTATTTAGACAGACCAATAAAGAAATGTAACTTTTTTTCCCCTTAAAGACATTGCAGCCAAACAGGTGGAGAGAAAATTAATTATGAAATCTGTTGCCAAAAGCAGAAGATGCAGTGTCACCATATGAGCCAACAATGGAACAAATGGGTTCTTCTATTCACCGAGAAAACAAAATAATGGGCCCAAGTCCTGCATTTCTTGAACACCTCTGAGATTAAAAAGCTTTAGAGCAGAGGTCCCCAAACTGTGGGGCATGCCCCAATGGGGGGGGGCATAGAGGAACATTAAGAGGGGTTGCAGCTGGGACCCACAGGGGGCAGATAAGGAGCACCACCCAGCTCTGCTCTGCCCTGGCTGCCATCCCCATGCCTGGGGCTCCATGCCCAGCTGCCAGCCTCAGGCTCCTGGCCAAGGCTCCGCTGCCAGTCCCACCCCTAGCTGTGGCCCCAGCTTTTACCCATGTCCGCAACCCCCCACCCTCCTGGAGCTGTGGCCCCACTCTCAGCCCTGGCTCCGGGAGGCAGGGGCATGAACAAGCATAATGGGGGCCATGAGGTAGAAAGTGGCTGGCTGTGGCATAGCAGGTTCTCCCTCATCTGGTGCCCCCTCCCAACAGTCATTCTGACCCTGTGGTGGTCTGCCTCTTTTCATGACTCAGGAATCTGGCCAGGTCACGTTCAGTCCCACCCCTTCCAGAGTAAACAAAGATCCTAACAAACTAAACTCACCCCTACCTAGGCTCACTCCTCCCTCATCAGACTTATTACCCCTTCTCAGGCTCTACAGGATTGTCCTCCCACTCTTGTGTGGGACAACACCTCCTAGGGCTTTCTTCTGGGAGGGCTGGTCTCAAATTCAATAGCCCTCCCCCACCTTTGTGTCAAGGTGTTTCCACATCACCACTTCCAGTGGACACATAGGGGGACCCAAGTCCTCCCTCTCCCCTGGGTTCTAGTCCAGAACCCATTTGGTTAGTAGCTGAAGTCTGCTCCGAGATGCTTCGCTACCTCCCAGGATTTCTCCCTACCTTAGCCTTCCTTCAGACACTTTCTTATAGCCCCTCCCTGGGCTTATTTGACATCTGCTTCTCTCAGGGCTTCCAGATACTCTCTAGTGACCAGAGGGATTGCAGCATGCATTCTTTCTTTCTCTCTCTGCTGTCTCCTCCTCATCTGGTCTTCTTTTCCCAGCTGGGCTTTATCTACAGTTGAGCCTAGCTAACCCTCCAGCTGCAATCAAGTACATTAAATGAGCTCTCCAGCTGGTTTACCTTTTAGTGCCAGTGTGAGGTTTAATCCTGTCACATTCACATCAACTCACATTCTAACAGTGAGCGGACTACTTCATTGTCTTAGACTTCTTTTGAAGGGTAAGTTAAAAAAACTCACATGTTCAAGTAAACTTTGTAGTAAAATAAAGAATGAAGTTTTTGCATTTTATCAGCCTCATACAAACTTTCACTATACAGTAAAGAGACAGTACTTGCAAGCCAACAGCCCTATTCGTCTAGGCATAAGTGCTTCATTTAACCAGGGGACACAGGGCTCTGTATATTTGCAAAAATAAAACAGACCGTACTTAAATGATCTGCAAGTTTGAACTACTGTCTCATATAGAAAGCCTGGCTCAATGCAGTACCAAAACAGCCCTCTGGATTAATAAAAGCTAACTGCCATCCTTAACTAAACCAAAACAAACAGCTAGGAGGAGTGCCTATTTTAGAGGATGGGAACCTTCATTGAACTCACAAAAAGAGAGAGATCAGTTTTGGTCTAATTGTTAAAATGCTTATTTTGAGATTGTATGTGCTGCCTGTATCTGTCTCCCCCTTGGATAAAGGTAGGAAGACACTCCTTCCACTTAACTCATGAGTTGTGCCTTGTTCTTCAGGAGTTTGCATTGAATTCAATGGTTCTACCAGATGCTAGAGAGACAGAATCAAAATAATAGGAAGTTATCTCAATATGAAAGGCAGCACTTACTGCAGAAGTTCTGCTGGTCCTACTCCTCCCAAAGCTGTCATGTAGGGGGTAAGCAGGTGAAGAGAATGGCATGTATGTATGCCACACCTCTGAGATCCAAAACAGATCCTGTAGGAAGGTTCAGGAAGGGGGATGTATTCTTGAGGAAAGTAGCAGGCTGGTCATCAGTCAAAAATTACCTTCCAATGCCCCAGTGAGAGATTGGGGAGCAACAGATCAGAGTGAAAGGAAATATTCTAAGCCTCAGCCAGGTTTGACTACAATTCCAGCAGCAGCTCAAGACCTGGTGCTTTGCCTAAACAGAGGCTAGCTGATGGTCTCCAAGTGGCCTAACTTATCCCAGAAACACTGTAGTGCTTCTGGGAGCTTGCAAATCTTTTCTTCTGCAGTAAATACTACCTAATTAATAACACAGTACAAACCTCCAGCCATATTTAAAAGGCAACCCATCTGCTGGTACATTCTGAATTCAATAGTTATACACACTGGATGTGAATTACTCTAAGAAGATGGTGGAAAAAAATTCATAACTG
This sequence comes from Eretmochelys imbricata, assembly GCF_965152235.1. Lineage (NCBI taxonomy): Eukaryota > Metazoa > Chordata > Testudines > Cheloniidae > Eretmochelys > Eretmochelys imbricata. The sequence continues at coordinate 28,159,227 of NC_135582.1, forward strand.
AATTGTATGTGCAGTAAAATTGAACTGTAGGAAGAGATTTCTTCATGAATATTAAAAATGTGTGAGATACATGAAATGGGTACAGGAGGTAGGACACAAGCATTAAAGTTACAATGTATTGACATGTTTAAGGAAGTAGCAAAACAATTATGAGTTAGTCTATTTCATATGCATATGTAGTATACCTATGCAACACCTGCTATGAATGAAACAAATTCAAAGTTAAAGAAGCTTTAAGCCTTTAGAAATGACAAACACACTTAAGACTTAGACACTCAAAAAATACCACAAAAGAAAACGCTACTTGAAATTAGACAAAAGGTTTCTAACCATCAGAGGAGTGGAGTGAAGTTTTGAAATAGCCTTCCAAGGGAAGCAGTGGGGGCAAAAGATCTATCTGGCTTTAAGATTAAACTCGATAAGTTTATGGAGGAGAGGGTATGATGGGATAACATCGTTTTGGTAATTAAATATTCATGGTAAATAGGCCCAATGGCCTGTGATGGGATATTAGATGAGGTGGGATCGGAGTTACCCAGGAAAGAATTTTCTGTAGTATCCGGCTGGTGAATCTTGCCCATATGCTCAGGGTTTAGCTGACGGCCATATTTGGGGTCGGGAAGGAATTTTCCTCCAGGGCAGATTCGAAGAGGCCCTGGAGGTTTTTTGCCTTCCTCTGTAGCATGGGGCATGGGTCACTTGCTGGAGGAGGATTCTCTGCTCCTTGAAGTCTTTAAACCACTATTTGAGGACTTCAATAGCTCAGACATAGGTGAGAGGTTTTTCGCAGGGAGTGGTGGGTGAAATTCTGTGGCCTGCGTTGTGCAGGAGGTCAGACTAGATGACCATAATGGTCCCTTCTGACCTAAATATCTATGACTCTACTCTAAAAATAATTAGGTTTTTTGTAAAGGTTTGCCATTATCAGTTAAGCAGAACTTGGAATCTTTTATATCTCCAAAAATCCCTTCATATTTCCTCTAGTACAGGTTCTACAGTACTTTGTACAACTTGATGCAAAAAGTGACCCTCATAGTCGGTCAGCTACACTTTAATATAACATACCGTTATAGTGTAGTCCACTTGCAACCTCGGCAACTTTTACTATTATGTGATTCACACAATTAATAGTTGATCATTTTCATAATACAGTATTTATGAAACCTTCAGAAAACCAAAAGCAATTCACAGCCTATAGAGAGACTAAATTTTTTAGTTCTTTCCATACATTATACTGAACTGAATATTTTCCAAAGCATGAGAAACTCCACACACTAAGAGTAGGATAGTTACCAACAATGCAGTTTTCTTATTTGTAAAATGAGAACACATACATTTCATTTTTTATTTTGTTGAAATGATATCGTTGAAAGTGAGCTCCAGCCCAGTCCACCACTTTTTAAATGTCAGCATCTCTCCCATTGACTGACCATAATTTAACAGGACAAAGCTAAACACTGAAGTGTAGTTGTAACCATGCTGATCCCAGGATATTAGACACACAAGCTGGACCAACTTATGTAGCTGTACATGTTTTTCAAATCACCATTAACAATTCGGTTAGAAAGTGATCATGTAGTACTGTACTTCTTTGCCAATACAATTCCTACAGATTTAAAATTTTGCCCTTAGTACCTAATTGGACTAAAAAGAAGAAATTGAGCTAAATGGAAGAAATAAATGTAGCTTAGTTTTAGGTAAAGTGTAGAGAAAGCAACAACTCCACTCACTTAGCTCCACTGTGGAGTTAGGGGAACAATAATGCAAGTAGGTATTCCAGAAACAGCCGAGTCAAGGGGGAGTGCAGAACACATGAATGCCATATGGCCAAAACTAGTATAATTACTCTGAGGTCCAGACATGGCATACAGGAGGTATAGCAGAGTCTGCCCACCTCCAAACTGGCTGTCTTCATCATTTCAACTACCTAGGAAGCATTTGATACAAAAAGGAAAACAGAATCTTAGCTAAAGGAGACTGAATTAACTGCAATTTTTAAAAAATGAGCACAAAGCAAAAAAGGTTCATTAGTTTAAGTATATATGTATTCCTCAAACTTCCAATTTGTAACAAGGTCTGCACACATTATTTCTGTCAATTTAGACAGAATTTTGAAGACAATTTAGGTAGTAAACAACAAATACATGTTTAAACACTTTTAAAGGCATTTTAAAAAAACAAAACAGTCTAGAGTTTAAAATGGCTCAGATAGTTATTAGCCTATCATACACAGTGTCTTAAAATTTATTGACCATAAAACAGTTCAAGCAGTGGTTCTCCCACTTTTTCCATCTGTGAACTCCTTTGTAGGAGAATAATCCTCTCCTTCACCTTCTCTTCCAACCGCTCTACTTCCTCAGATGATTTGTTCAGGAAGCGTTTCAACACGAGCAACATGAACCGCTGGCTTAGAAAAATAATGTACAGTCTATTGAGTGAAACAGCCTTTTCAAGTTAATTCAGTACAAATTATATCTTCAAATTTAAAATAGTCAAGGACACTCAAAAGACCTGTGTATATGCACAAAAAGTTGTCTTATAATGTACAACCAAACCCAAGAGCCACTTAGATGGCACTGTTAAGCTTTCTTCAAATAAAAAAATAGCACTTGCATGCATATAAGAACATTCTGTACATTCGATAGGTTAATAAAAATAAATCAACTGGTAAACCCCATAAGGCAAGGGCACAATTCTTTTCCAATGACTTTTGTTGCAACCATTTTTTTCAGATCTGTACATTAAATGCATTTTCTCACCTCAATAATTAGGATATACAAGTCACCTTTGCAATATTGTATATTGCATTACAATATGCAGAGAATATCCTCAGTCTCTCATTAGTTCCTGTCTTTATGCAGTACCATACCATACTTAACTTATAACATTGAATGATGCACTAACTAAAGGCTGGATATTACATTAATTTGAATGGATTCTCTCAAAAACTGCTTTCCAGACATATAATTGGTTTTACAGTAGCAAAATTAATGCCACTTTTTTTATGTAGCCAATTAAAAAAATTCCACTTAAATGCTTTTATATGAAGGAACACTTGCAGGGCCTGAGTCTTCTCTTACCATAATTTCCTTGCTTTCTGGGTTTAAGTCATATACTTAAATGTTATTGGAACCCAGTTTCCGATTCTCTGGAGCTGATCTGTTAAGAGATTAAGTTACCCTCCCTCCCACAAGATAAGCTTTACATCTACACAGTAACTGACAATTGTGGGAAACTGAAATGTTTGGAATGTATGGGTATAGAAGGTTCTGAATATTGTGTAAAAAAAAATTAGTCATCAAGTAACTATAGGTTAAATCAGGAGGGAGGGAGGAAGAGACAACACCACTTGTGTTCACAGAGCTAGATGCATGTATATAACAAAGTTTTGGGCTTCATAGATTGTGGTAGGTGTTTATCAAATACATCTAGCAGGCATGCACAATTAGGAATATTTTTTCAGCATGCATAGGAATTTAGCTACCGTGTCTCCCTGCAGTACAATGAAAATTATGAAGTTAGATGTCTGCATGTATTGCTGACCTATTCTCAAATTCTACATGCCAAGTCTCCTAGTAACTTTTTTTTTTTAAAAGGGTTAATCTACATGCAGATATGTATTTTTCAAGATACTAGTGGCAATTAGACCATATCACAAATTATTCAATCAAGTGTATCTTTCAGTTTTCCAGGATGGATATTCACAACTCAAATGTAAACCTTTCAATATTAAGGTCATTTTGAGGTATACAAGAACTTAAAAAAATAAGAAACTGAAAAAAAAAAAATCACATTCCCAAGCTGTGTACCAAAGACCATATACGACCCTCAGTTGGAATTGATCTCAGTGGGAGTTATAGATTGAATGAAGGCAGAATAGGACTCTACAATTCAACTGGGAGTTAAGCTTATATAAAAGAAATTTGTACAGAAGGCAAGAACAATAGGGAGAAGATGGAACTCCAAATCATTACCAAAAGCAGCACAAATGAAGTTCTGTGATTTACTATTTAACTGTTCAGACTTGGAGTGGTTTTAGAGAGTTAATGAAATTAGGGAACAGCTTATATGAAAGAATTTCTTCTATGTACAGAATTAAGCCTTAACATATCTGAATTAAGTTTATAATTAACATATCTCCATGCATAACAACTACATATTAAGATGTACATCAAAGAAGGGTCTGCAGTGGGATAAAACCAACAAGCATGAACTGCATACAGATGCCTACATATTCTGTGTAAAAAGTTCACATTACAATAATTTGGAAGAAATGCATAAATTCTCTTAAAACACCTTCAGACAGACACAGAATCTAATTATACATTAGAATGATGGCCTTGGCAGAAAAGTATCTGGGTGCAAAAACTCTACTTTGTATAGTGCCTTAAATCTGAGCACCTGGCAAACTTTAATGAAGCCTCACAACCTTTTTGGTGAGGCAGGTATGGTAACTGCTATCTCTATTTTACAGATACGGGAACAGAGACAAAAGAAAGATTAATGAATCACCCAAAGTCACCAGGATCAAAACCCAAATCTCCTATCCCTGGTCCTGTACTCTAAAGTACTAAACAATACTACCAGCTTATATCTTCAAGATTAGCTAGCTAGTTTTCCCCTGAAAAAAAAAAATTCCACATTCTAAAAGGTGCAATGAAATATCATAAGAGATAAGTAAAATTAATCAGCTGATAAGAACGAAGAATAAACACAAGATTCATATCAGTGTCATACATATCCCCTCTTGATTACCAGTTTATAAATCAACAATTCTCCAAACATACAATGCTGGTGAAGTCCCATACGTATTAAACAACACAGGTCCTGGCTATAGGAGAAAGGCAGCCTCACTTTCTCTTTTCTGTTTAAATGGGATCACCATTAGTTTTAAAAGTAAGATTAAACTGAAACCACATGTGCAACATTGAAGGTAGCAGGAAGAAGTAGATGGATTACCTAGTTTACCCTTAGTTAAGGCTCCATTGCTGCTCAAAGCCCATCAGATTGTATGTGGTTGGTTAGATAATAAATACTTTGGGCCTGGAACAATTTACTGAGTGTGAATGCTGTGCCCTGTGCATGCAATAAGATATTGACCCCTGATGGGAACCTCTTGCCACTACTTCAACACAAATAATAAATCACATAGATATTTGGCTAATGCATTGAGATAGAAATGGATAGTTTCCCTGTCACCTGGAAGAGGGAAGATAGTTCACATGCATTAGAAGGTCTCCAAACCCTGTTTGTGATATAAAAGTCATGCTTTTAGAAAAATATTTATAGCTTCCTTTCAGCCATGCTACTTATTAGGCAAACATTTTAAGCCATAAAAACTTGAACAGGGTAAGAACAGCAAATTCCAGGAAAATATTTTTAAAAATTGTACATGAATACTGTTTTGCATTTCATATTCCGTTAATAAGAGTGATTTTTATCTTATAAAAAAAACTTTAAAATTTAAAAGCAACAGCGACAAAAGAATACAGCACTTCAAGCATGAAAGAAAATCTAGAAAAAAAAGTAGTCATGGTACTCTAAGATGATTATGAATGTAGTTAAGTCCAGCATTTTTCGTTAGAGTAGGAAAACTAAAATTGTTCATTTCTGTGTTCAAAGGATGCAAATTTTGTTTCTTGAAAATACCTCCAGATAAAACAGTCTTAAAGAAAAAACAACAATGCAAAAACATTTACACATTATGCAATACACCAGTTAGTTAATAACACTGATCTCTGTGCATGTCTTTTATGTAAATAAATGCATGTATGAATTTAAAAAATGGACATCGCAGAATCTCTATCAGCCAATTAGCAAAAGAGATTTCATGACTACATCAGAAAGTTACATTTCATACTTGGGACAACTCAGCTGTTAAATACACACTTTTGAAGTGGTCTTCATTATTGTCCCCATGAATACTATGTCAACATTTTAACCAATACAATGCAGTACACAAATAAAATAAACTAAATTAAATGGAAACTGGATGTGTTTCACAACCTCACCTTCTAACGATGAGTTCATAACTGCCTTAAAAATTAAACCAGGTTTAAAATGGTCTTGTCCTTAAACTTTTTTTGTCTAGTTTTACATTATTACTTAAATATACACATGTACAGAATAAGACAGAAAATCTGTGATTATGATTATGCACACATTTCATGATACCAACAACATTTCACACCACCCAAGTGTTATTCTCATGAAGAACTAAAATCTTTTTCACCCACGGTTCTCAACTATCTCCATATTAGGATCCCCACACGCCTCCCATTTACCAATACAGGAAGGACAGGATAGTCATGATTCCCACAGTTCTTTGCATATCCCCTATGAATCATGACCATTCAGTTGGGGCCTCAGCATTGTGATGCTGAAGCATCATTTACATGCATCATTTAATTCTGAGTTTTCACATGGACTTCTATAGGAGCAGAATCAAGCATCAGTTACGGTAGAATAGTGTATCCTCTCTTCTCCCCCACGTCAGTCTCTTATACACAGATACAAATAGTTACTTCAGCAATTTTGGATCACCACCAGTCAGTATCCTCTTTCTCTGAAAACATATTAATACAAAATAGACTGTTCCGTAAGATTTCTGGTGAGAACATTAAAGCACACTTTTTTGGTCACTTCTTTGCATAAGGAAAACTAAGACACATTTTCCCTTTATTATTAGTGAAGATTTACCCCCAAGATAGGAATCTATCATAAATACTCAACATGATGTTGAGCATAAAACATAAAGCAGAGCAGAACACAGGCATATTTTGGAATGGTCTTACCCAACAAAGTGAGAATGCTAACTTTTTGGATTCTTTACCTTTTAGCAAAGTTTTACAGTTAGTTGCCAATACTGAACAAAGTATAAAATCCACATTCAGACACACTATCCCTTTTCGTGATCATTCTTAATTGCAGAGTATATATGAGAGAAACATTAAAACCAATAGTCTTAAGAGATTTCACTTTATAAAGAAATGGTGCACCAATTATTTGGTGAAGGTTAGAGCAGTACAGAGAACAAAGGAAAAGCAATTGTGACATGTCAACAATCTCAACATTAGTACTAGTCTCAGTACACTGAGATTCAGTGTTATGCACTTTTTCTTGGAACAGATTTCAGTTAACCTATACTTGAGGTATAAATATACACAAATATGTACAGTACACATAGAGGAAAATATTTTTGTATCTGTAGCACATTTCAACAAGTTTTAAAATACTGGAAAGTCAATACTTATGCCACTGATTTGCTTGCTAATTTACTGGAATAACGAGGCCAACATCTTCAACTAGGAAGGTTATACTGGAATATAAAATGTAAAGTTAAAAATTCTTTCCCCTCACTTCATACTCACCACACACAGTCCTGAGTGGCTTTATCTTGAGAAGAATGTCAACCACAGTTTTTAAACCTATCTTCAGAGGCAATGAATGGGGAAAACAAACTAGAACCTTCATCTTCATCTGTTTTCAAAGAGGTGGCCTTAATTTGTGTGTGTGTAGAAAATAAAGTTGAAATATAAATACATCTAACCCATTATTTTTGCAGGTTACCATAGGTACAGTTAACCAAGGTATCCATAGGTACAGCACTTTTGTATGCAATGTCGGTGCAAAGAGGTCATTAAAAATCATCTGATTTTAAGTCTTGACATCATCCATTCAAGTCCTTGGCACAATCTGTAAATAAAAGAATTAAAATATGTACTTTTGCATAAAAAACTACCTACAAATATTCTGTCATGGTAACTTTAGTCAGAACTCAGACAGCATGTGCTCGTGAAAGTCCTGCACCTTAACAGGTTCAATCTACACAACAATAAAAGTAAAACTGTAAACAACCCCTTAACAATATGTCTAGGCTTGGAAGGATTAGATTTTTAAATTGGTAAACGTTGGCGAACGTTGATTTCACCATACATATACAAACCAATGAAAAATATTATCAACAACAATAAAAATTGACAGATATACAAAGAAAAATGCTACTTGAACTTAGAGTTTGATTTAAGGATATTTTCTTTGTATATTTTGAGATGTGCTATTGGTGATTTGTGTTTTAATGGTTATACAGCTTTAAAATTTTTTGAATCTCAGCATCAACTGCCATTAAATAATTACTGCCTGACCCCCCCCCCCCCGCCACACACACACACCATAATTCACTGCCACTGTGAACTCTTAAAATTGATAGAAATGGGGAAGCAATTTTAAAAATAAACATTGATATTATCCCTCAAAATGATAAAGTAAAAATCAAATTCTGCCAAGCCTAAATATGTCACCACACTGACCTGATGTGACCACATCTAGGGTCAGGTCAGTCTCTGTACCCTCTGAACCATCACTGCTCTGCTGACTTCCAAGAGTATCAGTTAGGTTGTGGTTTATATGATGTTAACATCTGTTAACAAGAAACTAGATTACTGAGCCAACTTAAATTCTATCTGAGCTAGACGAGCTCTACAACCTAGAGGAGAAAGGCTCTACATTTCATTACCATTCAGGATACCACTAAAATTCTCCCAAATAATCTTGAATATGAGTGCACTCAATTGACAGTGTCAGATTTGAAATGCTCTTTTTGAATTTATTTTAAAATAAATTACTAGTATCACTTTGGAGACTTGGCATTAAAATGTGTCTTCAAGTCACCTTGGTCGCTCTCCATTTTATTTTGCTTACTTCAGTGACAAATACCAGAAAAATAGATAAAAGGTTTCTTAACTCCCTGGTTCACATAAGGAAGCATGTGTTCTCTGTAACAGACATATCTGCTTTTCATTGTAACTGGCCACATAACTGCCACTGCTGCGTGCTTTAACAAAGACTAGTGAGGTGAGTTTCACCTTTTAAAAAGCAAAACAACCCATACACGTAATGAATAGTATCTCTTCACAATACAGAACAGTTATTTCCCAGTGCTACTAGATCTCTGGGGCAGGTCTTTATTTTTCTTGAATGTGCTATATGTTGCTGAATTTAATGCAGGGCCCTAAGAAGAATTCATGTTTAAAAGGATATCATTTTCAATGATTTTCAATGTTGCCTTGAGATTCCGGTCCCAGAATGCAGAGGTGTGTTAGGGGATGTATCTCAAATAACAGCCTATGTATACCACGATACAGGTACCAAAATTATTCAGAAAGGATTCCCAAGAAGAACTCTTACCCCTCGCCAGTTAGAGCACAGCATGCTTGGATATGCCACTGGTGATCTTTAACTGAAGTTAGTTTCAGAAACTGGGATATTTCAGCTATCGTCATGCACTCTTTAACATCTTGTTTGTTAGCAAAAATAAGCAAACCTGCTTTCTTTAAGTCCTACAGAGGAAAAGACGGAGAAAAATGTTTAGAGGCTTAATTATTTTTCTATTATGATTTCAGAGATTTTCAGAGTCAAATTAGGTTTCTGATTTGGAAGTGTCTTTATGATCTTGAAAACATTTGTGCATGCATCTTTCACTTAAGTGCCAACACACATTCTGCTTTTAGAATTCTGAAAGGTTTCAAAGTCCAGAATGAAAACATATTGCCTGTGTTTCTAAGTATTACTGAAATTTACAAAGTCTGAGAGTAACTGCTAGTCTAACAGTTTCAGATTGGCAGTGGAAACATTTGTCATTTTGTTTACAGAGTTTTTTCCACATTTAAAATCTGTTATGGATCAACAGTGGATCAATAGTTCATTCCAGGGCTTGTGGACAAGGTGCATTATGACTGGCATCTGTAAATTACTACCCTAAGTGCTAATCATTATTTTCCTACCAAAAAAAAGTTCAACAAAATGACTCTAATGAAACAAATGCAAGTCTCTTAAATACCCAGTGTCATACAATTGATATACTAACTACAATATTAACTACAACATCCTCCTTGTAAAAGCGTTTCTCATTTATATTGGAGATCTTCCCTTCCCTCCAACATGAGTATTTTCTGCTACCTAAAACGAAAAGGCTGGTTTGCAAGAGGCATCTGAATCATTTGTGGTATTTTCACTCAGAAATACTATATTGGTCTCATTCATCTCCCTTATCAAAGCTTTCTTCTGTGGTTTCACTAGAGAGAGAGATATACTGGGTTCTCGTTTAGTCAATTATCACATATGAATTATTTAATTATCTTTCTAGGGCTTCAATATTTCCCTACAGCCTTGTAAGTTGTTTTAATGTTTTCTGGTCAATTTTATTCTTTTAACTCCATTTTAATACTCAGAATATTCCCAACATTTCTAGAAAGAATCAGATGTTCTCAATTTTTATTGTTTCAGTTCACAGAAGACCTCTACAGATTTAAGTATCAGCTTGCTTTTGGTTATATTTTGTTAAGTAAAACAACAAGACTAAGAGCTATTTGTTGCACAGAAAGACGCTTCAGTTATTCAACAAGGAAAACAACTCTGACCCCATTCAAAAAGAGGTGGGAGGGAATTAGGAAGGAACAGAGTAATGGAAACCTTTTCTGTTTCTCTACCCTCACCTCCTTGCAGCAGCCAAGAGCCTGTGGAGTGACAGAACAGCCAGAACACTGATCTCTGCTAGCGAGATATATATAAAAAATAGAACCCCTAATCAAGGTCTGGAGACAGCACCCTAGTACTTCCCATCAGCCATGGATGGGTTCATATAAGTGCTGCTCTTGGACTTTGGGCTACCCTCCACCCTGCTCTTCATCTACCTCCAGACAGCAGGTTTAGTCATCCAACTAACAGTTATGTGCTTTCCAAGTCAGGCATTCAGAATTCTGTCAGACACTACAGACAGATCACTTTCTTGAACTTACTTTACTGTATAGAAGAGCATCACTAATTTAAGATCACAACATTGTGCAGTTCTTAAAAAGAGTTATGTTTTCTTATCAAGATCTTTTCCAGTCAAACTTGTACATATCTCAGAAATTAAAAGCTTTTGTTCCAGCTTGCTCCTGGGACAATTCCTCAAATGTAGTTAAAGGTCTAGATAAGCCATCCTGTATCCAGATTTCACAATAAAATGTTTGACTTATAAAAACTGAAAACACAGGATCTTTATACTATTATTTACATTATTACATATTTCTTGGTAGGATTTCAAGTCAGGACGCAGGAACAGCTGTCTAAATCTGAGTAATCTCAGCTCTTACCCACAACAAATAATCACTTATATTTCCTAGGGATAAAGTCTTGATTATTAAAGACAGTAGCTAAGGGAAAGGGCGTCGGTGTCAGGAATTTAAGACGTTGGTCCAAAGCAGGATTTGAACAAAGAAATTGATCTGGAAGAGTGGGTCTCTATATGGGAAAGAGGATATAAATCTTCATTTTGTGTAGTTAAAAGAAAACTGTTATACAATATAGATGGATCTTAACTGCAGTCAGATGCCATCATGTCTTTGTTAGTAGGGAAGTGCTCTGTTAGAGGGGTTGCAGGAAAAGGGGAACATACTTGCACACGTGGTGGTTGTGTCCAAGAATTAAGACAGTTTTGGGAGGACATCATTACAGAGATTCATCTATGCAAAATATCAGCTTCCTAGAGAACCTTAATGGTCTGGCAGAGGATACACATTTCAAACAGAATGTTATTGTTAGCAGGAAGAATTAATATTGCACATTATTGGAAAAATATGACTTCTCCTATGGAATTGTGGTACAGTAAAATATGGACTGTCCTTGTAAAGGAAAAAACTCTTAACAAGTATGTACACAAGAGAATGGCTAAAAAGAGGATAGGTATTTTGAAATCTCAGCACCCTTTTTAGCATATTCAGAAGAGGAAGGCTTCCCAACCATCATGCCACAAACTTTAGCCAGATTTTTTGAATATTAACCTTATCCTGAAAAAGCAATGTATGATGTGGCATGTTAATGTTTCATTGTAACTTAACTTTAAAAAAAAACTTTTTATTAAGGCAATGTTGTAGTAGGGAAACGAGAGAGAAAAGAGAAGAGTCAGACTCATTTTTTGTGAATATATTTACAAATAACCAAGCGTGTAAGGTAATACATTCACATGCTATTTATTTGTGAGAAAGAGAGTTGTAAATGTTCACCAAAAATATAAAAAACCCACTACTCACCTCATGTGCTAACATTTTATAAAGTTCTTCTTTAGTTACAGAAATTCGCTCTCTGTCTGTGCTGTCCACAACAACGATGACAAACTTTAAAGGGTAAAAAAGGATCAGTAAACAAATATATAGTGTGCATACTCTTAAATCATGTTTAATAGATGTGCACCCTGGGTCATAAGCAAAGTGTTAACGTCCTCCCTCATACATAGGGCCCTACCAAATTCACGGCCATGAAAAACATCATGGACCATGAAATCTGGTCTTTTGTGTGCTTTTACCCTATACTATAGAGATTTCTGGGGGGACATCAGAGTTCCTCGAATTGGGGATCCTGACCCAAAGGGGAGTTGCAAGAGGTCAAGGTTATTTTAGGGAGGTTTCAGTATTGCCACCCTTACTTATACACTATCTTCAGAGCTGGGTGGCTGGAGAGCAGCAGCTGTTGGCCGGGTATCCAGCTCTGAAAGCAGAGCCCTGCCAGCAGCAGCACAGAAGTAAGGGTAGCAATACCATACCATGCCATCCTTACTTCTGTGCTGCTGCCTTCAGAGTTGGGCGTCCGGAAAGTGACGGCTGCTGACAAAGGGCCCATCCATACCATGCCATCCTTACTTCTATGTTGCTGCTGGCTCCTCATGGTGAGCAGCCTCCGCTGTTCAGGTGCCCAGCTCTGAAGGCAGCGCTGCCATCTGCAACAGCGCAGAAGTAAGGGTAGCAATACCACAATCCCCTTACAATAACCTTGCAACCCCCCCACAATTCCTTTTTGGGTCAGGACCCCTACCAACTACAACACTGTGAAATTTCAGATTTAAACAGCTGAAATCATGAAATTTGCTATTTTTAAAATCCTAGAACTGTGAAATTGACCAAAATGGACCGTGAATTTGGTAGGGCCCTACTCATATGCAGATTACAGTTCTGCTCAGAAATCAATGGTTTGTTGATAATTCTAGTATTAAAATATTTGTAATTTATGTTTAAGTTGGTAGACAAATAAATTTGGCATGCAAAATTCCTGATTTTATTTAAGTCCTCTTTTAAGTTGCTTATTTCTACAATTCAGGAATCCTGCTCTGTTATAATGACTTTGGATTTCAATTTTACCCATTTTAACTGAACAATTGTTTCTTAAGTTTCTGCAAGCATTTAGGGTGAAATACTGGCCCCACTGACTTCACTGAGGTCAAGATTTCATCCTTAATCAACTACAGTTTTAGGGGTAGACTTTCAGTGGTACAGAGGCACCCAATTCCCATTGACTGGAATATGATATACTCTTACAAAAACAGCAACACACTAACTCACAGAATTCCTTCCCCTACCTGCCCTGCTATTTTGCAATGAAATGACTAGCAATTATTTTAAAGGGGAAAGTGGGTAGCCAGTGCTAGGGTAACACACATACGCTCCCCAACCCCCACGTCAAGTAAAAGCATGCAGTTGGAAGACAGGAAATCTAGAGTTACACGCACATCTGAGTCTTTTGAGAATGGCCAAACAGCTACAGTATTTATGATGATTAAATCATTTTTCAGAAGGTAAAGTTTCTTCATTATTTAGTACAGGTGCAGAGTATAGAACATTTAGCACTGAAGGAAAGCATCTTGATAATACAGCAAAAGTTCCAATTTAACTACACAGAGTTGCTGATATCACCATTGAAGTACTTTTCTTAAAGATACATGAATATTGGTGATGTATATGTTGAAAGAGTTCAGTGTGGGTTTTGTGCCTTATTAAGGTTGTCTGTGAAAAGCGTAAGGGGAATTTTCACGGGATTATTCTCATTTTTAAAAAGGGTACCTTACTTGGAAGAGTTCTTACTTGTTTTGATGGTTAGTTTCTGGTTCTTTTACGTTATACTGTTTTGTTATGTAGCTTACGTGATATATAGGTGTGAACTGAAACAGCATGCTAAGGAGAGAACATACAAATTGAAATACAAGCATCCAGAATGTCTACAAAGTGCTACAGTAATATCTGAAATGGAGTAAGATATAAACTTTAGTTAACCAAACTCTCTCTTGGATTATTCATTAAGATGTTATTTTAATTCCTTATAAGAACATATCTTCCAACAGGGAATAAACTCTTACCTCTGTGTTTGTATAATAAGTATTCCATGAAGATCGAAGAGACTCTTGCCCTCCAATATCCCACATTAGAAAACGTGTGTTATTAACCACTATCTCTTCTACATTGCTGCCTATCGTAGGAGAGGTATGCACCACTTCATTCATAGAACTACAAAAGGAAAAGAATGAATGATCAAAAACTGAATACGCAATGTTGACAAAAGTCAACTGTATTTGGAGATGCACTATCACACATACTAGACCACAAAATTGGCCCATTTTTAAAAACTAAAATGGACAGTTGTCTCAGATTGGAAGGCTCATCTGCAGAATGGTGGTAGGCATTCTTTGACAGCAGAAAGGTGAAGTAAAGAAAGAGCAGATGAATGATTTACTCTTGTTCACTCAGTGAACAAACTATAAAACTGAGGGCTTGTCTACATTACCCGTTGGACTGGCGGGCAGCAATCAGTCCAGCGGGGGTCAATTTATCGTGTCAAGTATAGACGAGATAAATCGACCGCTGAGCGCTCTCCCGTCGACTCCGGTACTCTACCAGAATGATAAGCACAAGCAGAGTCGACGGGAGAGTGTCAGCTGTCAACTTACCGCAGTGAAGACACCGTGGTAAGTAGATCTAAGTACATCGACTTCAGCTACGCTATTCACATAGCTGAAGCTGCGTATCTTAGATTGACCCCGCGCGGTAGTGCAGACAAGCCCTGAGAGAGCACTTCTTTTTGACTCTGTTTTAAGGGCTTTTACTGCTTAAGGGTGGGTAGAAAAAAGTCAAGTTTCTCCCCTCCCACAATGAAACCTGGCACAATGTAGCTCAGTCTGGGAGAGAATGATTATTCTTCTCCAACTCTGAAATAAAAGGAATGTTGCTAAACCACTTGATTTATAAGATTGATGAAAAATAATAAATAATAAAAAACCAAGACAACCCCATCCCAATATACTATATCAGTTCTCCTCTTCCATTTGCCTAAACCTGCCACCATAAGCCAAAAACCACTTACCGTATATACTCTATCATAAGCCGGATCGTTTATAAGCCAACCCCCACAAGATGGAGAAGTAAAAATGGAAATTTTTTATGACCCATTCATAAGCTGACCCTATAATTCAGGGGTCAGCAGATTTTGGCTCCTGGGTCATCAGGATAAGCCACTGGTGGGCCAAGATGGTTTGTTTAATTTGAGCGTCCACAGGCATAGAGGTAAACTTAAGTAAACAAAGCGTCCCAGCACGCCACCTGCTTACCCTGACTGGCCAGGACAGCAGCTGGTGGGGAACTTTTTTTGGGCGGGTGGGGGGGGGGAAGGGAGAAGCTGGGGGTCAGGGGCATAACCCCTATGACCACCCCCCATATGACCCCACACCTAGCCCGGGACCCCCACACTCTCCCCATCCCATCCCTTCCCACCATAGCTGGGGAGGATGTCTCTGGCCTGGCTGGAGCTGCTCCGGCAGGCAAGACTGGGCAGCGCGGCCGCAGCATGTTCCAGCAGGCTCGGCCAGGTGGCACGGCCATAGCGTGCTCCAGCGTGGCCACAGCCTGCTCTGGGGGGCGGGGGCGAGCGGCACAGCTGCAGCCTGCTTCGGAGGCTGGGGAAGAGCACCATGGCCAGAAGCGGAGAGACTCTGGCCCTGCCTCTTCCCTTCTGGATCCACTGGCTGTGCTGCCTCTCCTTGCTCCCTCTGTTGAGGGGAGGGGCTGTGTCCCACTTCTGCCACTCTATACCCATTCATAAGCAGACCCCCTTCTCTGATGCTTCTCTTTTTTAAATGAAAAAATTCGGCTTATGAACGAGTATATACGGTAAGTTAAAGAAAATGTTTGAGAAATTATTTTTAATGGAGATCAATTGCTTTGTCTTTTGAGGAAAAACCAAGATATTTTAAAATGCTGTTTTGCCAAGACAACCAAAGTAACACATTAGTAGTAGTATTCATGAGTATCTAAAACAGGGATTCAAAGTAATTGAAATGTATTGCAGTACTGCCCACACAAAAACATTTTCAAGAAAAATGAAGCATTTTCAAGAACTTGCTTATGACTGCTATTGCCATAAACTGACCAGTGCACTTGACAAAAATTAAAAGACTGTCTAAAGTTTTCCAATTCCTTCTAACTCTTTGGTTGCACAGAGAGAGATTTGAGATTGAAACACTGTTAGAACATCATTTGAACAGAATCCAGCAGGAGTGAAGAGGGGCAGGGATAGTCTAGTATTCCGGGAAAGAATCCCCACTGCCCAGTGGTATATGAGCATGTAGTAAGTAATTTAATCATAACATACATTTGTAAGGAAGATGAAATAAGGGCAGGGTCATAACAGAAGGATTAGAAGTAGACAGAGCAACAGATAGAAGGGAATAATGAAAATGAGAGCAAGACACCTTTGCTTGAATTTCATATTTAAAACAGAACATACTCCAGACATATATTTAATTAATTTATTTATTTAGAATCTCTTTACTTGTGTTCCTAATTACAAACATTTTTAGAATTAGGGAAATTGATTTTACTTTTCATAACGTATGGGGTTTTTTGCATTTTTTCAGCCTGAACAATGATAATAACTGAGTCAGTTTCATTTTCTGGCTTTTATTGTGCTAATGTATGCTTAGGTTGCAAATACTGCATGGGCTTTGAGTTTCAAACAAAACAACATTAAAAGAGTTATAAATACATCTGTTTTGAACAAAATCCAAAACATAAGCTTATGGTGTAACCTAGACGACAATAGCTCTTTAAACACTCCATGAACAGTTCTTGGGATTGAGTCAGAAGAGTTTTCAAAATACTGAAGTGCTTACTGTGAAAAGATACACATCTCCCTATTAAAAAAACCTGTAACATGAAGATTAGAGGTGGTTTTGTCAACTAATTCAACACAAACAGCTTTTACTAACATGGATCTTACCCCAGGACCCCATTTCTGGCTGGCTTTTAGGCACTACATAGTAACAACACTTCCACAAAATGTATGAATCTCAGTAACTTTGCGCATACTGGTAGTCCCCCCGACATCATAATGTATACATATTATAAATGCCATTAAGATCCTGAATTCTGACCAGCAAATAGCCATAGCTTGTTATGGTGCATTGATATTTATGACACAGTTCATTAAATATAAGTAGCTCCAAACCCTGCTGATGGGCCAGAATCAGATGCTTGCTAACCAGACTACAGGATTTCCCTTTTACGTATGAAACGATCACCACCTATGCTCAGTGTGCTGCTCTTAAATGGGGGTTAACGAAAAATCAGAGGAAGCTACAGAGTGGATTTTTCAAAAATACATTTTTGCCAGCGAATTCATACTATGTACTTACAACTGGTAAAGGATGGTTGTTTTTCCTGCATTATCCAGACCAACAATGATTACTTTGTGCTCTGAAATAAAAATTTTACTGGTAAGTCACAGTTACCACTGTAGCTAATAACACTTTAGTGCTTTTCAGCAAACAGTTCACATTGGTGCTTGTTTTAAATCTTTTTTTTTTTTTTTAAAAAAAAAGCATCAAAGAAAGTTGTATACACAGATAGTTCATGTATAGCACACAGCACAATTGGGCCTTGATCATTTTTTCAGCACCTCTTATAAGTAAATTCATTTTGAAACCAAATGCCAACCTCAACCAAGTATTTGTATTCATTCAGCATCTCTTATTTCCTATTTACCATAATGTAAATTGAAGAAGTGGTACCGTTGGTAGCTACTCATCGTGGGCTAAAATACATAACTTTACTCAGTTTTATTGACTTCAAAGAGAATGCACATGTGAGTAAGGGCTCATCAATGTAAGCAAGGGTATTCTTTTGCCTAAGTGGTCTTCAGACATGCTAAAAATCAAGCCTCTGAAGTATACCCAAACCTCAACCACAGCAGTAATTACTCCCATTACAGCTGCATTTGTTCTATTACAGGGGATCACATAAGTGCTTTTTTGTTTTTAATCAATATTGTGTGGTTCTGTTTTATAGCCCAGAGGGTATGAATTGAAGTTTGAACAACTTGGCATAACTGCACAATATTGTAAAAATGGCAGATTACCTGACCCCCTGTCAGTAGGCACTTCTGTTTCAGGTGTGATGTCTCCAGCATACTGGATGCTAGGAAATCACTTGGAGCAGAAGATCTGCAGTGGAGCTGGATATTGCAAGACTTTAAAGACAAAAAAGTGGGGTTTAAAAGTTTTTGTGCTGAATGGAAAATGCTCTGACTATGGGAGCCATTCAGCATGGTGTATAAAGTTGTATAAATTCATTTGAAAAGCAACTTTAAAGGAGCTTACAAATTCTACCTACACAAAAGTTAACATGCATTTTATGTGATATTAGAGATCTTTCAGAAGAAAGTGGCATAAGGAACAAAATATATTGTCTCTAAAATAAGCAGTTTTCATGACAGCTACTAAGACTTACTGACTGTCACTAATAAAACATACATTAAGCAACAAGACCCAATAGAGCATATTCAGCAGTATGGTATGATTCTATGTATGTTATTGCAATTAAAATATTTATATTAAAAATAAGTTTTATAAATTATTTGGGGATGAGCAAAATATTTATGGGATACCCTTCTAGCTGCTATTTCCCTCCACACAATGCTGCTCAGAATCCCTCTTAATCATGGCTACAGGTGTCACTAATGCTTCCTACATAGTCCAGCTAGCTTTTTTTTTTAAAACACAAATTGAAAGACAAATTGCAAATAGCTTAATACTGTATATAAGGTTAAAAAATAAAACAAGCCATGAAAAAGGCTGCTAATTAACAGAAAACTACTGTGGAACACAAGGTATTCAGATATTCTACTTGTTACATCTAGTTAAAAAAATGAGACAATGCAAAAAAAATTACATAGGAAACCCCTTCATTACCACCTGATAAGGCAAAATTCAACTACCATCAAATTACACACTTTTCAACTCAAGGGGGTGGGGGTGGGGGGGGAAAACAAACCTACTTTTCTTTGCAGAGTTTGTATCTATTATGGTTACAAGTAACCTAAGATTATTTTAACTACAAGTAGTACATTTTTAGAGCAACTTATTCACTTTTTGCATTTGACAGCAGTTTGCTTAGTCAGTTTTATTTTTTCCCTTGTGCATATTAGTCACTTCCTTTTCTCCTGAACCCCTGCCCCATAAATACAGCAGAGAAGCAGAAAAAACTCATAAACACATTAACTAAAAGTTTTCCTAAGTATTTTGCAGTGTGCCTTATTGTGACCACAGAATGCATACCTGAGCAGTGTACTGTGGTAAGTGCCACCATGTCTCATTAAAAAAATTTATCAAACTAGGGTGTGTGTTATGCTCACTACTTATTTATTACCTGACCCAGGGTAAAAATTGTGATTTGGACCCTTTTCATAATTCCTGAAACATCTTCATGTCTGTAGCACTTTCATGAAGCAGTATGTCATATCTGTCGTTAAAGGAGTGCTGTTTTGAGTATGGTATGTTTTCTCCATCTTCACTTCTCTGCCTAATTTCTACAAATCACTTCTATACCTTTATTCTTTTCTGCCAACTCTTATCTCTGGCTTTAAACACATTAGTAAGGGACAATTATTAAGTAATGTTCAGCAAATAAAAAGTAATATGTGGAGTTCATTTGTAAAGATTACTAGCCAACTTTTCTGTTAAAACTCAAGAGCAATTGGACTAGTTGTTACATGGACTAGAAAAAAGAGAATACTGTATAAGAGTAACATGGCAGGAGTAGTCACATTTGTCTTGAAGCTAATCTACTGAGGGAAGGAAACGTTATGTGGCACCATAAGAAGCTGTATTTGGTTCATACTTAAATAATTCATCTCTTGGCCTTCAAGTACTCTGTGATCTTCACAGAGCGTTTTTTCCGAAACATAAAAACCAAACTAGGTTTTGTAGACTCATTAAGGCAAAAGTCTGTAGAGATGCAGAGAAACAAGTTTACTTATACAAACAGAGCACGCTTGATACAAAGGAAGTTAATGATACAGCTTATTTCTTGAACCTGTGCTTGCCCTTTGGGAAAAACAACAACAATCGAATCTAATCTGAGCAGAAGAGGAACGTGGTGTATTTTAGCCAAAAACGGAGCGACCCAGCGCTGCTTTCGGACACTTTTCGCTCCAGCTGCAGTATGAGGAGCGACCCCCTCGGCTCCTCACAAACGCTCCTGAGTCCAGCGGAGACACGAGAGCGCCTGCTGCTCGCTCTTGAGCCCTGCACGCCTCCGCACTTCGACAGGGAACCTGGACTCGGGTCTGCCCGGCTCCCCACGCCGCCTCCAGCCCAGCCTGCCCCGCTCCCACCGCGGGCGGTGTACTGATGAGGCCGCAGGCGCGCTGGGTTCCACGGAGCACCTGCCCCGGGCACGGGCGGCGAGCGTGACACGTAAACAGGGCACGGAGCCGCCACAGCCACAGCGGAGCCCCGGGACGCCTCGACCCGGCCCCGCCCCCCCCGGGCCCGGAGAGCTCCCCGCCCCCCAGCCGAGCCCCTCACCCTGGTGGTTGAACAGCCTCCAGATCCTGGTGAAGAGGATTCCCATCCTCGGGCGGCCCCGGCCCCGCGGCAGCTCCCGTCTCCTCTGGGCTCCGCGGCGGCTCTCCCTGCTGGGCCCAGGGCGGCTCAGTCCCGGCCCCTGTCCCGCGCTACCCGACGAGGTGGCAGGCTGAGGCCGCGCCGGGCCCGCTGGGGCTGCGCACTCCTGGCCGTGCAGCCCCCGCTCACGGACATCGCCGCTAGCCCGGCTCCCGTTTCCGAAACGACGTCCCGACCACGGCTTCGAGGGGGGAAATAAAATGCAGCGAGTAGCTCCTCCCGGCCACCGTCCACCCGAAGGGCCGAGCGAAGGAGAGGGGGGCGTGGCGCTATGGGAGCGGATCATTTGCATACCACGGCCCGCCCCCTAGTAGGCGAGTTCTGCGAATGGGAGGAGACGCTCTCGTGACTCATCTTACCCTTGTGGCCCTAAACCGCCGAACGAGCCGTCGCGCGCGCTCCGCCTGCAGCCTGTGCCGCCTCGCTGGAGGCTGGGCCCTTGCATGCGGGGCCGAGCCAGGGCAATGGGCCTGTGGCCTCCGCCAGCCAAAGGGCCGCAGAGGGCCTGCCCCTTACAGCACCCACAGCTCCTGCCCATTCAGCAGCGCCACTGGGGCCGCCGTCCCCCACGCTTAGCGTCGCTCCTGCCAGCGCTCGGGGCCGCCCTCGGGCAACCGCCATAACTGCCCCCTTCCAGCCCCTGTAACTGCCCCTCGGCCACTGCGAACCGCCACGACTGCCCCTCCTCCCCCCTGCCAACCACTGCTGCAGTTGCCCATTGCTCCCTGCCAGCCCTCTGTGCCTGCCCCAGACCACTGCCATGACTGCCCCTCACTCACCCCCTGCTAGCTGCTGCTGTGTCTGTGCCTGGTTCCCTGGCAATCACCTTCATAACCACCTCTCACAACTGGCCTGCTGTGACTGTCTAGGGTGACCAGACAGCCAGTGTGAAAAATTGGGATGGAGGTGGGGCGTAATAGGAGCCTATTTCAGAAAAATACCCCAAAATTGGGACTGTCCCTATAAAATCGGGACATCTGGTCACCCTATGACTGCCCCTTACTCCTTGCCAACCACCGCCATGAGTGCCCAAAACCACCAGTGCTACGCTGCAAAAAACACCACGTGTGACTGTGGACAAGAAAAAGGCTGTGTTGCCAACTCTTGATTTAATCAAGTCTCACAGGGTTGGGGTGTTTTTCTTAAAGCCCAACTTCCTGGAGCCAGGTGATTATATGAGAATCTCAGTTTTCATTTAAAAGAAAATAAGTTTCCTAGCCCTTATGGTTGTGGAAAGAATCTTGAAAATATTAATCCTAAGGGCTTAAAAAACAGAAGGCATATAAAAAGAATGCCAAATGTATTATCTTTAAAATCTCATGAAGATATTTAGGGGCCTGACTAATGATTTTTAGATGTGTAGGGGTGTAAGTACTAGCTCTGTTTCTTGCTCTGAGTTACCAGGGAACAATTGAAGGGTAAAATTCTGAGGGCTGGATTCTGATCAGGGTAGGGAAAGAAATGAAACCCACTTGCTGCACTTATATGGTGCAAAAGTTATTAAAATGTTTGTAAGTATTATGGCCAGCAGCAATCTGCATTGACATTTTGCATAGGTATCTCAGGTAGTGGTACACTCATAAACATGTGACCATACCATTTGCCCCTAGGCTGTGACTTAGAATGCCTTTCTGCAGTTTCTGTTGCAGAGGGTCCAACAATAATTCACTGTTAAACTGGAAGGATGTAGCAAGGGGTACTGGAGGGGGCTAGCCTGGGTCCACTACTATTCAGTATTTTCATTTATGACTTGGGTAATTAAATAGAATGCATAAAATTTGCAAATGAAATCAAGCTGGGAGGAGTTACAAGCATTTAGGAGGACAGGAGCAGAATTCCATAGTTTTGAATAATTTGTGAAATTGATCTGAAATCAATAAGATGAAATTCAATAAAGAGTACACTTAGGAAGGAAAAATCAAACGCACAAATACAAAAATGGAAATAATTGGCAAGGGGATGCAGAAAAGGATATGGGGATGATAGTGGATAAATTTAATATGAGTCAACAACATGATACTGTTGCAAAACAGGCAAATGTCATTCTGGGATGTATCAGTAAGTTTCACATATAAAACATGGGAGATAGTTGATCCACTCTGCTCAGCAGTGGTGCGGCCTCAGCTGGAGTACTGTACTGTGTCCAGTTCTGAGCAACGTTTCAACAAAGATGTGGACAAACTGGTGACTGTCCAGAGGACAACAACAGATATCAAAGGTTTAGAAAACCTGACCCATAAGGAAAGGTTGAAAGAATTGGGCATGTTAGTCTAGAAAAAAGAAGACAAAAGAGGTAGGGGTGGGAATATAGCAATAGTTTTTAAATATGTAAAAGGTAGTTTTGAAGAGGATGGTGATCAATTGTTCTTCATGTCCACCAAGCATAGAATAAGAAGTAATGGGTTTAATCTGCACCAAAGGAGATTTAGGTTAGATATTAGGAAAATCTTTCTAACTATAACTATACCTTTCCCAGCCATGAATAAGAGCTCAGTGTAGCTCCAATCCTTGTCTCTCTCACCAACAGAAGTTGGTCCAAGCACTCGCCCTGAGCACTGAAACAGGCTACTCAGGGAAGTCATAGAATCCCCGTCATTGGTGGTTTTTAAGAACAGGTTAGATAAACATCTGGTAGGGATGGTTTATGTGTACTTAATTATGCCTCATCGTGTAGTGGATGGGCTAGATAATCCCTTGAAGTCCCTTCTACCCATACATTTCTATAATCCTATGAAGTTGTCTGCATGGGTATGGAGACAGACAGAATATGCATAGACAACTTCCATCCTGTTCTCCCCGTGTTGACTGTGAGTTACCTAGCAGCTCCAGTGCATAAAACCTGCTAGAATTTGGCCCCCAAATCCTAAACCTGTTACACACATCCATGATTTTTCACTTATCAGTAGTCTTTTTTACTTTAGTGGGATTACTGACTGTAATTTTAAACATGCATGTGTTTTTTACATTAGGGCCCAAATTTGTAAGACCACTCTGCAGTACTTGGAGTCAGATTAAGTAATTCTCATCTGTAAGTAGGTTTACATTTATAGAGTTACTAGATTTGGTAAACTATGAGCACAGAATGAGTTCTCTGAAAAGGTCAGGATTCTTGTAAATTTACCATTATAGATGGGCAACATGAACATCAAAAGTGGGACACAGTTTGTTTTTTTAACTTCAAAAAGCATCTTTACATGTTTAAACCATGTTACTGTAAACATTTGATCGACCTCAAAAGTTATTCTACTAATCTTGAGCATGTATTTAAATGCTACTTATCTAGAGTTTAAAGTGGCCACCAAGACCCTCATTCAAGCTGCCTGCAGCATTTTTGAAATGTTTTTCTGATCCCCCAAGTATTTTAAAGTGCTATAACAGATTTTTGTTAAAAGTGACTGTATGTATCAAATGTATCAAAGAAATTTAGAATCACTTGAATGCCACAAAGATACAGAGCGTACCACAGTGCATGTGTCAAGTTTTACATGACAAATGTACCAATTGTCCTTCGTACTCTGGCTGTATTGGTTATTTAACAATTGTAAAATATATTCCAGACCACCTTCAACAAATAAAAAAAATTGCTGTACTCGTGTGATACAAGAGCAATTGCACTGGTTTCCTCAAGACCGCTGAAAAGCACACACATGTCCAGTTGCTTTGCATGAAGCAATTTTTGTGCCTGCTAACAGTGACCAGCAATAATGGAGACTCTAACAGGGCATATATTTTCACTTCAGAGAAATGAAAGTTTTTCTAGATCAATAGTCTCATTAAAATAAACTTTTTTGTGGGCAATTTTTAATGGATACATAGCATTAAGTGTGTGATACATGATGATTTGACATTGTCCATCTCTAATGAGACTCTAAAAACAGAAAACAATTTTATAAGTCATCTAAGGCATGGGATTCTCAAACATTTTTACAATAGGATTTGTCTCACGGACTGCTGCCTGACCCAGCCTTCCAGTTACAATCCTGTTGGTGTTAACACAAATTCCTTGTGGCAACTAGAGATATTGCTTACATGGAAGAGTAATAATAGGAAAACATCTAGGTACTTCAGCTATCTCTAATAAGTGTTGTGTCATTTTTGAAAACCCTAATGATATCTTCTTTTGCTTTGCATTTCCTCCTCCTTTTTTCTGTTTCTATGCACATGCTTCTCTATCACTCACTCCCTTTCTCACCTACTCCTCTGCTGCCTGGTACTCCTTTCCCCCTGGATTGCATATCAATGGCTTTCCTGCTGCTTGATCTCCTTCTTCCTTGTATACCTCGATCTTCCTTCCAGTCCGCTTCTGATGTGGACATTCCTTTCTAACTGGATGGAGGCTTTGGTCCAGATGATGGCTTCTGGTTTCTTTCACTTTGAAGGCTTCTGTTCCTGGGAGTGACTTCTGTTTTTCTCCTTCTCTTCTGATGCAGTGGTCACCCATTAGTGGAAGCAGCTTGGGCTAACACCACCTTCTTATTTCCATCTTCTTCTACAGGCTTCCAGGATTTTCAAAGCAATGAAGGGGAAGGAGCCTGAACTGGCAGAGGGGATGGATTAACTGTCTTAATAAATCTTTCCCCTCTCTAGCATCTATTCTAGGATAATATGAAGAAATACAAAATAATACTTATATCATTTTGCACTTTACATCCCATTTCATAGTAGAATCTCAAAGCACTTTATTAACAAACAGCTCAGAGCACAACTCACATGTTTCAGCATGGTAGCCGTGTTGGTCTGTATCAGCAAAAACAACGAGGAGTCCTTGTGGCATCTTACAGACTAACAAATTTATTTGGGCATAAGCTTTCGTGGGATAGAACCCACTTCATCAGATGCATGGAGTGGAAAATACAGTAGTGGGTGTTTGCCTCTGGATCATGACTCGTTTGTGCCGTTAGTCAAACTGATTGAATTCAAATGTTAAAAAAGAAAAGAAACTGCATGTGCAGTAAGAATTTAAGTCAAAATTAGATCAGATTGCAAGTAACATGGCTTTTCTGATACTGTATATTGTCCTCAACAGGAAGAGGGCTCATAACAAAAACATTGACAGACTATAGTTGTGTTACCAGTGATCATTATGGAATCACACTGCTAGGAAGCTGATTGGTCCACCAGATGCCATAGCTAGTGCAAAGGCAGAGTGTCTCTGTACAGATGACCACAGCACATGCGGATCCTTAAGGATCTCCCAGATTTGGCAGTGAGCCCCTGTGACACAGATGTACCCAGACACACCAAGCTGGTATATCCTCTCACAATTTCTCTGAAGGAGGTTGTGTGTCGTCTCTGACGAAAGCTAAGAACTAGCTGTTTGTTATGGGTATTGCGCAATGTAGGTATGGGAAATATTTTAAGAGAGATGTAAAATGTAGAGTATTATGTTCTGACGCTGTTGGAAATGAAGCATGTGACCTGAGGTGGGGTCAGTCTTAGCTAACTCTGTCTAGAGTGAGAAGAATCAACATATTTCAGCCCAACGAGCCCTGTGTTTATAGGCCTGAGTATTTACAAAGACAAAAGACCCCCAAAAGAGGATCTGAATAGGGGGCCCTCGGGACTGAGCTGGAGTTAATAAAACATCCTGATTATGAAAAATGACAAAGCCTGGGACTATATAAGAGAAAAAGAAGAAAGGGCATAAGACCTGATCCATTACAGAGGAGATACTGTAGCAGCGCAAGTGTCATGAAAAGTGGGCCCCGGCTCTCTGGATTGGACGAGTGCTGTATGGACTGAATTTTGGATGAAAAATACCTTATTAGACAGGAAAGTAACGTGTTAATAAACATAGGCTATAGAGTGCATGTTATGTGCCTTGTGCTAAGGAGAGTGTTGAACTGAGCTGAAGGCAGTTAACAGGGGTTCACTGCTTCCACAGAGGCAGCGGATCGGTGTACGTTGAGGGTGTCCAGATGACGAGGGACTGGGCACCGTAATGAAATAAGACAGGTGCATGTAAATTGCTAGCCTGCAATTTAAAGGGCTTGTGGTAGGATACTGGGCTGAGTGGGGTGTACACAGTCCTTGTGTTGTCTGCAGTTGGTAGTTATAGGCGAACGTCCCCCGGTGGGCACAGATGAGATTACCTCACACTTTAAATGGTACTGATTTACTCTGGACATCTTGGTTAACCCCGAAAAGTCAGCCCCACAGCCTATTCTGTGGAGAAAGAACTCTTGCTCCCTAATAGACCAACAGGTGAAGAACTCTACAAGGAGTTCTCACAGAGATTTCAGGGGTAGCATAAACAGTATTTTGGTTTCGCTTCGACTCCTCCCCACATTCCTTCATACCACACATACTCTTCTGTCATTTGTTAATCTTGTGTATTGGACTAGCTTTGGGCTGTAAACCGACAGGCCAACACATCAAGGACTTAATCCAAAGCTCATTGCAGTCCATGGGAGACTTTTCACTGACTTTGGTGGTCTTTGGATTAGGCCTTAAGTAGGAGTTTTTCACTTATGTATGGAATGTAGAGACTGATTTTATAGTAAAATGCTGCACTTCTGGGTTACAAGCATTGTGGGCCATATGTTCCTGAACAGTGTATCATTCACATTGTAGGCCCAAATGTGCATCATTTCTCTCAATTTCATTGATTATTAACTACATTATTTATATCAGGCAGAATGTTGAATCTGAGGTTAATGAAATCTTCAAACACATTAATAAAGATTCCCACATAATTTTGAATGTCTTCTGCTGCTGTTCTTTGTTGATCATTTTGAGCACTTGTCCAACCTTTTGAAGGCTTGTCTCACACATTTAGGTTTTTTTGAGAATTAGAGCTGTGTGTACAGTTCAAGAACAGACTTAAAAGACTAAAAGTTTTTAAACACTATGTTTAGATAGTTTTTCATTTATTGTAGAAAAATTTTTTAATGCAGTTCATTTTTATACATCTAAATTCCATAAAACAAAACCATAGAAATTAGGATACTGTATGCATGCGGTCTGCATTTTCTTTGTTAATGTTTCTGTTCACAAAAATAACACCACTTTTTTTTCCTTGAAAGCCACTAAAGCAGAGGGAAAGCAAAACATGCAACACTGTACACATTTGCATAGTATATTTTACCCAGCATGCCTTGTAGAATGCTACACATACAGTATCTATATAAGTAAAAATAGGAAGGGGCAAATCAGCAACAAAGAAAATATAAATGTGTACTCTTTTGGTTTAATAAAGGCAATAATTTTTTCTGCCATAATTAGCATGAACTGGCCTCCATTGATGTAAGAGGGAAAACTCCCTGCAATGGCAATGGAAACAGGTTTGGCCAATAATCAGAGACTGACTGGGAGGTAAAGAGCCCAAGGTCCATGGTTCAGAGTTTGGATGATTGTTTTCACCACATTATTTTGCCACATCTATTTTTAATGCACATACAGAATTTTATTTGGCTTGATTCTCCTCCTATACTGTGCAACACCATTGACTTCACCAGTGTACATGGGAGAAGAATCAGGCTTATTTCAAATTTATACATATTTTAGGCCTGAGCATGCATTCCTTGCATATATAGAACTCCTGGTAATTTCCCTGGAAGTTTTAGGTGGGCTAGTATAGACCCTTTTGTAGCTTTTACATAGTTCAACCCCTCTCCCCAATAGCAGAATAGTATGCAATGGCAAAAATGCTTTTATAGCCCCAGGATGGCATTTTGTTTGAGATATTTTCATTTCCATTACAGACCTTGGACTACAAATATGATTAATGGCATATTCTTCAGTCCTTTATGCCAAAAAATTATTAATGAGCACTAATCAAGACCTCACTTATAGTCATATTATTTCAAAATTTGGGAGTAGAAATAAGAGCAATGAGTATAACAAATTTTCTAATTTTAAAAGACTGATTTTTTTTACTGAGTTAACATTGAAGAGGGATAAAATTTCATGGAAAAATCAAATTACATAAGCAAATTGCAAGACTGTAAAATAAATTGCTGGAGAAGTGTCAGGCAGCAAGTTAAAGTGATGGAAAATGCAATAAATCCATTGAAACTGGATCAACAACGTACCTACTTTTTCAAAAATGCAATGGCAAATGTAAAATGGATTTGTTGTAAATTTGTGCTATTACAAATGTGCTTTTTTTCCTTGCTCTATTTTTTATATCATTGGCAAAAAATATATATACTATAATTTTGTACTGTACAATATAATTTCTTGCTACATTACTTTATTTTCTAGTACTAATACAGAGTAGAAGTAATAACAAAGGGTTATTTTGGCAATAGAATGCTCTCTTTTTAATAATGTCCCAGAAAATATTTGTAAGGCATATGATAAACGGTATGCAACACTGTAGGCCAAAACTTGCAAATGCTTATTACTGGACTTAACATTAATAAGCATTATGGTCAGCAGTAAGCATTTTCAGAATCCAGCCCTAGAAAGTACAAAAAGTAGTTCATTGCTTAAAAATTGTAGTGGCAGTACCGAAAAGGCAAGTCTACTGTGAAGCAGCACGAAGACCACGCCAAAAGGTGTCAATGGTTGCTCTCACCTTGGCCACCATAATTTCAAAGGAAATAGCTACTAGATGTACCTAGAAAGAATGATAAACTCTTAAGTTTATTATTATTATTATTTCTATCTTCTTCCAAAACACTTCACTTGGATCCCAGGAATTGAAGAAAGGAGGAAGTTTCTCTAGAAGCATACATAAGCATATTCCACAAATCAGAAAAATATGTTTGCCTCCATTATTTATAACAAACTTTTGATCCTAAGTAGAGTTTACAGCCCTTTGTCCAAATTCATTCATTTAGATATTTTCTATGATATTATCAAAATGTACCATTCTTTTTCTACATAGAGTATGTTGGGCTTAAATAATCATAGAACAAGGCCAATATGGATGATTGCTCTTAAAAGGATGTATTCCCTTTTGGCAATAAAGTATAAAGACAGCAGAAGATAGCCTTCACCAAATTTGGACTTGGCTAGGTAACTGTATTTTGTAGCCCCATTATTATCAATTGAACTACTATTTAAAGGCATGAGAGATTACTGGAGCAAAATAGATTATAGCTGAATCCATTTATCCAAACTAATCATGCAAGTTGGGAAACATAACCCAATTTTCAAACAACGAGGCTTTTTTATGGGTAAGAGGAGTTTGCATAAATCAGATTCTACTGTACACAATTTTGCATCCCATTTTTCATTCACCAGTCAGGATGCGTACTCTGCTTTAAAAAAATTCAAGAACAACATGGAGTCACGGTGAGGTTTCGTGACTGCTGAATCCAGAAATCAATATATGAGCAAGGGATAAATTTAATTTATTCCTATATAAAGCAAATGGACTGATCAAATAGCCAACTGCCCGAGTTTACTCAAGTAACTATACAATAAGGACTACTAAGTGTGTGCTTCTGAGAATGATACAGAGGAACATTAGTGAGGGCTGTGAACCCAGGGAAGTTTAAAGAAGGATGTGGAATTGAGACCAAGGTGAATTCTGAAGATTCGTCTGAAACGGAACTGAACTTGAAGTTATGGACCTGTGCACCCCTATGGTAACTACCATTATCTATAGAAGCAGGTAGCTTGTGGCACAGAAAAGAACTACCATAAGCACTCACTCTCCAGTAGTTTCTTGGTCTTAAAATTACTTTCCTCCCTACTTACAATCTTTATTCTCACAAACACTAGCTTAAAAAGCAAGGAGCAAAGAAAGGATATAATACCCAAAGGTCAGTTATAAAAGGAGCTTTAAAACCGGGTATGTCTACACTACAAACCTAAGTCGACCTATATTAGGACAACTTACAGCCACCACAGTAATTACTGCTGTGGTGCATATGCCCACTACCCTCCTTGGGTCAGTTGTGCGCGTCCTCACCAGGAGCACTTCCACCGACCTAAGAGGGGCAGTGTGGGGAGCTGAGAGCCCAGTCTCTCAGCTCTGCTAGCAGCTCCCTACCAGAAGCTCCCACAGGCTCCTGGGTTCTCCACAGGCTTCCGCTTCCCTGCTCCCTGTTCCCTGCCAGGAGCAAGGGGGAAGGCGCCCTGGGATTCTCGCCACCCCATTCCCTGCTGGGAGTGGGAGGAAGCCACCCTGGTCTTCTTGCTGTCAGGGAGCAGAGTCCATCTGCCCTTCTTGCCCTCCTGCTGCCCGCTCCCACTGGGAGCCAGGTGGGCTCCTCGCAGGGAGCGGGCAGAGGGATGCTTGGGCTTCTCACCCCAGCTCCCAGCTGGGAGCAGGGTCCAACTATCCAGCTCTCCAGGAGAGCAGGGGCTTTCTTGTCAGTTTCATGGCTCCTGCTGTGAAATTGACCAGACTGTGGATGTAAGGGACACAATGTCTACACAAAAAGAAAAGGAGTACTTGTGGCACCTTAGAGACTAACCAATTTATTTGAGCATGAGCTTTCGTGAGCTACAGCTCACTTTATTTGAGCATGAGCTTTCGTGAGCTACAGCTCACCTCATTCGATGAAGTGAGCTGTAGCTCATGAAAGCTCATGCTCAAATAAATTGGTTAGTCTCTAAGGTGCCACAAGTACTCCTTTTCTTTTTGCAAATACAGACTAACACGGCTGTTACTCTGAAAAATGTCTACACAGACAGGGCATCAGGCTAATTACATGGCTCTTATGCCTATGCTGGAGGGGGAGTTATGTTGGTGTAGTAGGGCACTTACATTGACTAGAGGAAGGCTGTAGGGTAGACACTGACATAAGGAGTTCAACATAAGCTGCCTTATCTCAGCCTAGTGTGTAGTGTAGACCAGCCCATAGTCAAATGTATTTCCACTTGCAGCCAAGCCAACACTAACATTCTGAGTACGATTTATTGGCGTGTTTACTGAAGACATTGGGAATTTTTCTAATCTCAGGTGCACCTGATTTGTATCTGGCTTTATAAGTGTAAGTCAGAAATATGGGAGATCAGAATCAGGCTCATGTTCTCTAGCCAAGAGGTAGCATAAATAGCAAAAGCTATTGCTACAAAAACTACTCTTGCTTTACTGAGCACAAAAATAAGTAGTCAGGGTGCAAGTTCCACTTACTTCAATGGGAAACTCACTTCTGCGGGCAAAATCTAGGTCCCAGGGTCATAATGTACATGGATTTCTAAGCAGAGTGATCCACTAAACTCAACAGAAAGTTTTGTTTCGAAAATGATGGCATGATATGGCCCACAGTGTTTAAGTTAAAATGACTTCAAAACAGTTTTAGTTATCTTCTTTTTTAAAAAACAATAATTTCCTAATATATTGTATGTCAGAAAATGTACCCAGTTTACAACTGCCTGTTGCTCAACTATATAAATAGCAAAAGAGATGAAAACATTCTGTAAAATTAAAAAATAATAATTCAAGTTTGAGGGGAACAATTACAATTCTTATAAATATGCGCCATATTTTAAAATTAATTCATTCTTCAATTATAGTCAGGCAAATGAATGCATTGAAGCATACTGTCTTTAGATGATCATGTCACTGAGACTGTCATATCAGCATAGGCTATCACTGCCTAAATTATCATTAACCCCAAAAGTCTTAAATAAAAACCTATAAAAATAACAAAGAACCATCAACATTTTATAAACATTTCTAAATAAATATTTGTGTATATACTGGAGCGTAGCAGTAGAATCCTGATTGTTACTATAATCAGGTTATAATAATCATGAGAAATTATAGCAGGAATTGGAAAAATTAGTCTTATTCCTACTCATTCAGGACTACATTAATTTCACATCTTCACATAAAGCCATTGCATAAAAAACCCACACAAGATGGCTGGCTAACATTGTAGAAGTTCTAATACATAGTTTATACTATGAATTTAAATGGCCTTAATCAGCATTGCAGCTCTTATTATTTTTCTTGTTTCTTAAAAAATAATTTGTAAAAGAAAGATTCCCAATAGCATTTACTCACAATGAAATGTATTCCTGTCAGCATTTTATATAAACATATACTTTAAGAGTATACATCTCCCTGCAAAACAAAAGCAAAAAAAAAAAAAGCAAACTTTGATGATATTTAAGTATTAGAATGAGGGGGTATAAATCATACAGAAAAGGAAGGTAAACTTAAAATAAACCTGCAGAATTAAGGTAAACATTCAAAATTTTCCTTCAAGACATATACATGACTACTTTCAACAGGTTATTTTCATAAGAACGTTAAACAAAAGTGGTTTTGGCACTTCAGACAATGCAGCAGGTGAATTTTGTGCATGTGTGTTGTGGGGATCTTTCCCTTTACTAGCATGACATGGAAGACTTTAAAACAAGGCTCCAAAAGGCTTTAAAAAATAAATGACATTTTTGTCTCTGAAATGATAAAGCAGTAATCTCATTTACTAGAAAATATTAGTGGTGTTGCAGCTACCTGTCATAAAATGCAAATATCTTCAAGCAGTTAATGATCTGATTCCTAATCCTACTACAGAATAAAGATAAACAGCTGTCTAATCTAGCTTTACACATTTCAGTGCATTCTTTGCAATTAATACTTTAATGCACACAAAAAGAAACTGTCAAAGCTTATAGAAAAATGTTTTGCCTAATACCTTCTTTCTCATGCAGATGTGTGCTGTACATGTAACAAAGACTTGTAAATATTATTGGAGAATGTTCCACTGTGTTGTAACATAAGATATTAGAAATGGCAGCATATGCCACCACTATGAGGGCTGATCCTGCATTAGTGCCTCAGGCCAAATTCACACCGAGATCAATAGGAGTGTAACCTGAAAAAGGGCAGCAGGGACTGACCCTATATGTTAATTCTTAACTTTATTACTCCAGTGGATGCAAGTATTTTATGTTTTAGTTGTTGACAATTGGCCCAACTGAATCATCTAGTGACGGATCATTAAAGGCGTCTTTTATGCAGTAAACCTGTCCAAAAAGCCAGAGTTGCATCCATTATCTTTTGCTGTTAGAGACATGTATTATTTTGGTTGTACCAGATATGTAGTGAATTACATTTCAAGTTGTCATCACTAAGCAGATGCTCAGGCTCACTAGCAGGGAAAAATATCAAAAGCATCTTTGTTAACTGGTCCAGAAAATAGAAGACATCATAACGTTCAGGAAATTTGTTTAGTGCTACATGCTTTTATAGCCTACCTCTCAGGAGGCTTTGGGAAAGAAACAGGAAAATATAAAAACATAATTACTTTCATTTTCAAAAAATAGCTTTGACATGAACCAGCATAAAATGATATTTTACACATAGTTCTGTCAGTTTTAGAAAATGCATGCAGTGTCTGGGGTGTTTTAGAAAGAGTCTATGCTTAACGACACCAGTGTGTTGTATAAAATGGTCAATTACAATAATTATTTCAATCATATTGGATCTAAGGCTTCGATGATAATGTAAGATATAAGGTCTAACTATATAAATGTATCCATTAAAAAAAACTGAATAGTCAGTAGGTGAAAAGCAGTGTTCATTAGAAGTAAGGCAGCAAAATCTCCAAAGACTTTATCATAGTTCTTTGAATTAAAAATGTCAGCTCTATAATTTTACAGTGAGCAGACCTTCTGTGGTACTCTATTCTGTTTTTATTGCAAGCTGTATCTTTCGGAATCTTTGTTTTATAATTTACAGCCATTTGGAAAAAAAATTCTGCTTTTATCAATAAAATTTAAATGATGTGGCTAGGGAGGGTTCTTGTGTGATGCTGGAATTTTCAGACATTCAAAGAGGGAAACTGAAAAACGTAATGTGAAGGTACTCAATTGTGTAGGAATGTAAATACAGTACATGCTGTACATGTGTGGTTGGGAGAATGGATCAGTTTTCTATTTGACATGGCAGAACATTGAGAATGGGAGAAAAAGCATCACATCTCTACTGTTTGATATTGGATTTTGTGATGAACCAAAGAAAGAACAGCCATGTACTCTCAAACTCGTCATTCCTGCTAGGCTTGGGTTTGTTCATACTCCTACTGGTCTCTTCCACGTTGCTGAAGTTCGTATCATCATTGCTGACCACAACAAAAGTATCAGTACTGACTAAACAAATGAAAAAAAAATTGCTGCAACGTACATTTCAGGAGAAAAAATAAGGAAATTTTCAAACAGGAAAGTACTTTGAAACTGCTGCATTAATTTGTGATATTTGGCACTACAAATGGTTTACATTTGGTTAGTCTGAAAAAGCCAGTCAGGAAAAGTGAATATACATTAAAATGTTTTTATTCTAACCTTGAGTGTAAATTTAGCTTCCAGCAAACATACTGTAGCTGATTTTTGGCTGATAGTGGTTAATTTTCTATTTCTTCATCTGCATTTTTTTTCAATTGATTGCAACTTGTTCAAGTCGACTTTCCAGTCAGTTCACCCAAATTCCAACAAGAATTGGTTTATAAATTGGTTCCAACTGGAACTGGTCATTTGGAATTTCCAGCACAGGAAATTGTTTTATATGTGCCTTTATAAGTACCCTAAATTACAAACTGATATGTTTAATAGCTAACGAGGAAAAAAGGTACTGCTATAAATGCAAATGCTGTACTAAAAAAAAATCCAGGATGATTGGGCAAGCTAATTTCCTCCTAAACATCAGGGCATTGTGAATTTCTTCCCCTCTTCCTTTTTTTAAGCATCAAATGACAGCAGCTTGTAACTACAGTAAAACTGTGTTACACCTGCTAAATTAAGATGATTTGTTTTTCCTAGCTATGTTATGGAAAGTTGTCAACTAATGAATACTATTTTTCCCCAGGTTCCTAAACTCAAAGCCTATGTCGTGAATCATGGCTATATCCTCCAGGCGATCCTCGGTTCCTATGGGGTTTGTAAGTGTCCTGGTAAGAGTCAGAGTACTCTTCTTCCACAAGTGGGTAATGATCTCGGCTGTGTTGGGAACTGGAAGACAAGCGGTTCCTGCTCTTCCGAGCCCTTTCATTGTGATAATTTTCATCAGAGGTCATTAGGCTTCTTCGTTCAACTGGAGAGTTCTCAGTAGAGTGGTTGCTATGTCTCATACGCTGGCTCTAAAAATGTAAATGAATGTAAGGATTAATACAGATACCATTTTATTTCACCTCTTGTAAGTTAGTTGTGAGCCTCAGTTTGAGGTCCTTCAGAATCCATCCACGTTTGTAATTCCTTTTTAATAGTAAAATTTATTTGCGATGGGAGATGGATGTGAAAATAGTCTGATTCCCAAAACTGATAGGAGACCAAACACAGCATAATACAAAGTATTTTTATGATTTTTTATATGCAATCTTATAAAATTTTACAGAGCACTTTCAGTAAGAAGTGACTAGTAGATCAATTTCAGAGCACACTACACTTATCAGTTCTTCTCCCCAGTCATGAACATAACATTCATAATTCTATTTTGATTCCTTTTAGTAATTTGTGATGAATCAGTGTGTTTTGTAGAAACTTTCTGAAAAGGAGTTTTGGTTTTTCCAAAAGGTGCAGCTCATTTAGCGTTATTTACAGATTTTTAAACTATGAGCTAATAGAGTATAACCAAATACTCTACAGGAAGGCTAGCTGAAGTAGTTAGATGTTAAGTGATTTTTATAACTAAAACATAATAAATATTTCAAATAACTTGCACAGAAACTCCTTGACCAGGACCATTTACCAAGTAGGGATTTGGCCTTTGTTGTCCTTATGTTTCCATAGTGATTGGTTAATATCTAATCATGTGTGGTCACAAGATCAAATCACAAGATCACATTATTGCCTCTGAACTGGTACAATGAGGCAACAGTCCACATTGAGAGAACAACATTCCATCCAATATCATCAGACGTGGTCCATTATTACCACTGTTATTCTCTCATGTCTCCACACAACCAACGTTAACAGAAATTCAAAAGGTTGATCAAGCACCAACTTAGCTGACTGTTCTTTCTCTCACGATTTTGCACTCAATATCCTTTTTCCGATCCAAAGGCTAATAGTAAAATGCTACTAGTATGTTTGTATTCGTATGATCTGAGATTTGTATCCATTCAGATTCTACTGTATGGTCCTCTCAACTCAGAATTTTTCTCTATTCTATGCAATCTTTCTGGTACAGTTCTACTTTTCACCTACATGACCTAATCTGTTTTAACTCTATAATTCATAGCCAAGTATTATGTTATCCCAAAGATTTTTGTCATTCCATGTTGTTTCAATATCTATTATGGCTCATAGTTTTTATTTTTGTTTAATGTGTCTTTTTATCTCTGGTTAATGTGTTTTCTTATTTAACTCCTTGGTCTAACATCTACAACATCTCTGCAGTTTATCTCTGTGAATGCAACTTGTCCCTCCCCCCAGTTACTTTGTAATATATGCTCTTTCCTTTACTGGATGCAGAGATATCTTTGTATTACTGGCTTGATTTTGTAGTTATTCTGATCTCAATCTCTTCACCTCTTCTGGGTGTGGAACATATTTAATGTGAGTTAATGTTTGTAGGTGTTGTAAAAAGATAACCTCTTATCTCATAATGTAAGATATGATTATCATAAGATAATGTATGATAACCCATATCTGGCCTCACTTGAACAGCTGGGTTCAAAACTGGGTCCTGCAAAGATAAAAACATTGAGCTTCCACCACTTGAGCCAAAGGACTTAAGTCTATTAGCTGGAACTTGCAGACTCCAGCCTTGTCTGTGGACCAGCCACTAGAGGGTGACAAAACTCTACACACTCAACGTGGGTTGCAACTGCATACGGTTAATATGCTCTATTTGAATTTTACGTATTTCTAAGTTGCATTGCTCCTTGTATCTTGAGCTTCAGACTGGCACAGTTTATATAGATAGATATAAAATATAAACAAGTAAATTAAGTATATGCAATGAAACATAATTAAAGTTGTGTGTGCAATCTTCACTTTTGTTTCTCCTGGACTTGAGCGCATAAATGTACACCTGTACTGCATTAACATAGGATTTTGGCTTTTTTGCATTCAGTTTCCTAGTAATTTAAAGGTAGTATAGCTGATAAGGAAAAAACGTCATAAGGGTTTAAAGTACTGTAGTAAATACTTAATGTAGCAAAGCACCTATGCTGGTTTAATCCCTGAAGTCTGTATAAGTATCTCAATCACCTTATGGTGTCAAACACTTAAACTGATGTAATTCTTCAGATGGCAAATGTCTTGAAAGTGGTGTAAAATATAATCACTTAAGATAATGTAAGTCCTTAATGTGACATAACCATGTCAACCCAACTTTCTAAATGGTCTGAAACACTTAAGTGGCATTGTGAACCAAATCCTGCAGTCTTTACTCAGGCATAATAAACTCAGGGTGAAATTTACTCCTCTGCAGATAACTAGCACCATTCAAGCCATCACAATTTTGCTAAGGTGGGTAGTAAGGGACAATGCATAGACCTTCTGCTGGCCCCCTGCATAGGGGTAATTTTCATCTTCAGTGTAAGTTTTCCCTATGTAAGTGGAGCAACATGTCACAGTCACTATCAGTGCCTACTGACTAGAGGTAAACAAATATCAGAAAAAAATGTGATGTATAGCCATAATTCTTTAAATGGATTTGCTTTGGCTATGCCCGCAGTCCTTTTAGGTTTGCTTAGGTGAACATTCAAGAGATGGCATTTTACTGATATGAATGGATGGCAAACTGAAATGTTACACTTAAGTGAGCATGGAAACAATATTTTACAATTGTTCATGCGATTACTAACGCCAGAAGTGCTTGTGCACTCATCCAATCAGGGAATTTAATACCACATAATTTATTGGGCCTAACAGAATCAAAATGGTCTATCTGCAGTCAACTGTGCAACTAATCCACAGAGTAATTTTCATATACTTATTGAATAAATTTAAATAATCAATCAATTTGAATGTTGAATCACTTTATTCAGAAATTACGATCTGCCTCCAAATATTCCATGAGCAGAACAGAGGTTAAATTTTTCAGGTGAATTATGCATTACAAATTATTTGCTCAGCTCTATTGCTGACACATATTAGCAAGTGCACATTCCTCAAAAGTCACACACACATGCAGAACTCTTTCTGAAACTTTCAGAATTAATGAAAAAAATGTTCACTGCATTCCCTCCCGGTCTTGCATCTTCAAACATTCATAACTGTTATTTCAAAAACATTTTTTTCAAACTTAGTAAAGCACGTACTTCTCATTAAGGACTATTTACATGCCACGTTTGAAGTTTCAAAGTTCGCCGTTTTTGAGCTATCCCTGTGAAAAAAAAATGGTCAGAATTTTTTTTTCAATGGGAAAAAATGTATTTTATTCACACTCAATGAACTCAAACACATGAAAGGGATTTTGCTGAAGCTCTACCTTAGGCCAAGCATGGAAAATTTTGGCCCAAAAGATGAATGTTGTGAAAAGTTATGAGCATGTGAAAATGGGGTTATAACAGAATAAGATCTGCAACCTTAACAATAGTATTTCTTACCAGCATAACTGCTATCATATTTTACATGCTTATTTTCGGTCTGAAAGACTCTTAATTCTAATGGCACTTTCTTACATAAAAAGATGCAATTTTGTTATATAGCTTTTGACAGAGTGCCATTTATCTCAGTTTATTCTTCATGCCAAAAGGAGTTATGGGTATTATATTCCCCATTAAGACAAAACTAGTCCGAACACCAGTGCACTCTATTAATAAAATGTTTCCCTGTTGAATAAGTGGGTCTATTTTGCTTTCTTATTGTTGGCACTTACCAAACAGCAAATAGTAATTAATGAAAAAAAAATACTGGATACAGTCTATAAAACGTATTATTCTGTTTTCCTATAATGAATAAAACTGACCTGTACTGGTGACTGGGGGCCAAGATGCATATTCATACCTGTAATCCAGAGATTGCAGTAGGGTATGGTGAAAGGGCAGTCGATCCTAGGTTTCTTCCAAGAAGAGGAGTCATAGGTGTGCTACTGGTGGTATGCGTAGCACGCCAATATGCCTCTAGGTATTCTGCCAAATGTTCACACGCATCCTCAAGCTGATTTTCATCCAAAATGACATCAAACATTTCCTGTACACAACAAGAAAATGCTAGTTCGGTTATTTTTTTTATGGGCATCAAAAGAGGAACATCCAAATAACCATAGGTTCATAGAAATGTTGGACTGCAACAGACCTCAATAGGTCATCTAGTCCAGTCCCCTGCACTCAAGGCAGGACTATATAATAACTAGACCATCCCTGACAGGTGATTGTCCAACCTGTTCTTAAAAATCTCCAGTAACAGAGATTCCACAACCTCCCCAGGTAATTTGCTCCAGTGCTTAACTACCCTTACAGTGAGGAAGTTTTTCTTAATATCTAGCCTAAATCTCCCTTGCGGCAATTTAAGCCCATTACTTCTTTTCCTGTCCTCAATGGTTAAGGAGAACAATTTATCACCCTCCTCTTCATAACAACATTTTACATTCTTGATGACTGCTATTTCCCCCCTCCCCTGTCCTCTCTTTTCCAGACCAAACAAACTCAGCTTTTTCAATCTTTTCTCATAGGTCATGTTTTCTAGACCTTTAATCATTTTTGTTGCTCTTCTCTGGACTTTCTCCAATTTGTCCACATCCTTCTCAAAGGGTGCTGCCCAGAATTGGACACAATACTCCAAAAGAGGCCTTATCAGTGCTGAGTAGAGTAGAATAATTACTTCTCATTTCTAGTTTACAAGGCCCCTGCTAATACAAAAAAAAGTTAACATTCTGGGATGTAACACTATGACATTGTTGACTCATATTTAGTTTGTGATCCACTATAACCCTCAGATCCTTTTCTGCAGTATTATTTCCTAGGCAGTCATTTCCCATTCTGTATTTGTGCAATTGGTTATTCTTTCTTAAGCATTTGTCCTTATTGACTTTCATTTCATCCTATTTATTTCAGGCCACTTCTCCAGTTTTTCTCGATCATTTTGAATTCTAATTCTGGTTCTGAACTCTGGGGATGACTCATCTCTCTCTGATAAACAAAATCCTGATTCTGAACTCAGATCCAGAATTGAAACTGTGCAGCTGAAGAACATCTCTATTCTAGTTCATACAATTTACAGTTATATTAGCAACGACATTTCTACTTAGCATAACTGTTAAGTTCAGGACATACAGCTGTTCAAACATTCACAGCTGGGAATTCTGTCTACAGCACCTACATATGATGTTTATGCATTGTCTTAACTGCCTTAATTTATATCTGTATCTATCTGTCCAGATGGCCCTGTGCCTGTTCTTAAATTGGTGAGGTCTTACAAGTTATGATTTCCCTTTCCCCCCCCCAGGAATTCATTCACTGGTGACAGTACTTAAGCAGCAGAACAAATACCTCAATACAGTACCTCAGACCTGCTGACACTTATATGCCACACAAAGTATATCTATTGTTGAACATCAAAGGAATGTAGGACACACAGCTCCTGTGACTTTCTGGCTGCCAAAAAGGCAGTTTATATGCAGCTAGTGTTTTCATATTCTATCAGCAATGGAAGTGGTTTAGAGCTGTACTAGATGAGTGGATTTTTATGAATTGCAAGACAGGCATAATAAAACAAATGCCCATTTTCTGAAGAAAACATTTTCATGAATATTCACAAATTTAGTCCACTGAGAAAATTCAGCATTTTCAACAGTAAAGTTTTGCACCTGTGTCTTTCCCCTTCACTTTCAATTCAGTGGGAAAATATACCATGGAACTATAGTAGGAATAAAATAAGGACTGCATGGTGCAGGTGTTATTGTGATTGGTACAGTAAAAACACACACACAAAACCACATAATACTCTGCTCCTGTACCCCTTATACACACACACATATCCCTATATAGACATGTAACGACACAATATATGTGAAGAGGACATCCATATGGTAAATTGTTTCATCTGATGTCTGCCCACTAATCCAGTCCTCACAACTTCCTCTAACCCTTTAACTGCCACTTTAATTTTTTTTAAAATCAATTGACTTAATAAATGTTTCCTCTTCCACCCCGCAAAAGTTGAATTAAATCCCCACCTCCTCCAACTCTCATACTCCAAACATGAAGACTGCTTGAAACCTAGGATGGGCAAGATTCTGTGCTAATCTAGTGATAGCTTCTCTGTACATAAAAACAGTATGATGTTATAGCTAGTTATTCTGCAGCCCTGCAGGACTATATGTGAGCTATAGCTCACTGGCAAGTGTAGATTTCCAGTTTCCAAATGGGAATCACCTTTGCTTCTAGCTCTAGGGGACCTGAGATAATGGAATTTAGTCATGACATATTTAACTGCAGAAAAACTATTTTATGACTGCCTGAGTCATGTACAAATGGACTTATGATAACGAAGGATCAGTGCAGGGGTGGCCAACCTGTGGCTCCGGAGCCACATGTGGCTCTTCAGAAGTTAATATGCGGCTCCTTGTCTAGGCACCGACTCCGCGGCTTGAGCTACAGGCGCCAACTTTCCAGTGCGCCGTGAGGTGCTCACTGCTCAACCCTTGGCTCTGCCACAGGCCCTGCCCCCACTCCACCCCTTCCCGCCCCCTCCCCTCAGCCTGCTGTGACTTTGCTCCTCCCCCTTTCCCCGCAGAGCCTCCTGCACGCCAGGGAACAGCTAATCAGGAGGTGCGGGGAGGCGCTGATTGATGGTGGGGGGGAGGCGCTGGGAGTGGGTGGGGGGAGCTGATGCGGGGCTGCTGACCTATTACTGTGGCTCTTTGGCAATGTACGTTGGTAAATTCTGGCTCCTTTTCAGGCTCAGATTGGCCACCCCTTGATTAGTGAGTGAAGGACTATGAAAAATGGTCCCAGTAAAAAGCTCTAATTCTCTAAACCATTCCTAAAATAGGTTTTTGTACCATCTTTTCCTTACACAGAAATCATGCTGGTTTAGTGCAGTATGAGTGTTCTATTGACACTTGTCTGAGTTTACCTGCAACTCACACGTGGCTTTGCCACTCATGAGTAATGCATCCTTTCAAACACATGCTGATAAAATCATGTATTCCATTATATTACACACACAAAAATACTAAAACAACATTATAAATGTTGCAAAGTCAAGCACTTAAAAGTTAGGAAATGTCAGAATTAAAATTATCTGTACACATAAGCCAAAAGCACACAGCACTTTTGAAAATAATATGAACATGCAGTGTGGTATTTGGACTATACTGTCTGTGCTTACTACAGGGTTCAATTTTGAGACAGGCTGATTTGAGGAGGTTAAGTAGTTTCCATGAAAAGGAAGTTACTCACCTTGTGCAGTAACGATGGTTCTTTGAGATGTGTCCCCCATGGGTGCTCCACTGTAGCTGTATCTGCGTCTCTGTGCCTCTAATCAAAGATTTGGGTTGGCAATGTCCGTTCAGCCTGTACATGCGCTC
The DNA here is from genome assembly GCF_965152235.1 of Eretmochelys imbricata. NCBI lineage: Eukaryota > Metazoa > Chordata > Testudines > Cheloniidae > Eretmochelys > Eretmochelys imbricata. The sequence continues at coordinate 28,202,318 of NC_135582.1, forward strand.
TCCCTCCCGCCTGGTCTGTGTGGGGGAACCCCCCTCAGTTCCTTCTCTACCCCAAAGCCCCTTATGGTGAACTCCAAGGTAGAGGGGAGGAGGACGGGTTGTGGAACACCCACAGGGACACACATCTTGAAGAACCATCATTAGTGCCCAAGGTGAGTAACTTCCTCTCCTTCGAGTAGTGTCCTTATGGGCGTTCCACTGTAGGTGACTCTTGAGCAGTACCCCCCATGGAGGGCTGGGGCTTTGGAATGGTGTCTGTTACTATAGAAAGCACTGTAGACCTGAAGATGGCATCAGAGGCTGAATCTCCAGTGATTGCATAGCGTTCTGCAAAAGTGTCGGAAGAGGCCTAAGTAACTGCTCTGCAGATTTCTGAAAGAGGGACATCTTTAAGGAATGTGACTGAGATAGAAACTGACCTCGTGGAGTGCGTATAGATTTTGGACGGAGACAACAGGTTGCACCTTTGATAAAAGTGATTAAAGCAACCCAAGACCCATTTGGATAGTCTTCAAGCCGATATCACGGAGCCTTTGGATCTTCCCGTGAATGAAAGGAAGAGTTTAGGAGACTTCCTGAAGTCCTTAGACCTGTCCAAGTAGAATGCTAGTGCTCTTCTAATATCTAGCATATGCAGAATCGCCTCCCTGTTGTCATGATGTGATTTTGGGGAAAAACCAGGACATATGGAAAGTAGAGACAACTTTAGGGAGAAACTTGGGATGCAGCCTCAGAGTTACTTTGTCTTTTTAAAAGACTGTGTATGGTGGGTGTGCGCCATTAGGCCCACTAATTCTCCTATGTGCCTAGCTGAAGTGAGGGCAATTAGAAATGCTGTCTTCATGGGCAGATGTAAGAGATAGCAAGTTGCCATGGGCTCAAAGGGAGATCTAATCAAAGCTCTGAGAACTAGGTTAAGATCCCAGATTGGAGTGGGTGGTCTCACATGCAGGAAGAGATTCCCAATGCCTTTAAGGAATCTACACATCAGCAGGTGAGCAACCGTAGAATATCCATCTGCTTGATGGCGGAAAGCTGTTATGGCCGCAAGACGTACTTTAAGGGAACTGAGTGAGAGTTTTGACCTCGAGGTCTAAAATGTAGTCTAAAATTAGAGGGAGGGAAGATGAGTTGGGTCTGTGTGCTTAGAAGGACACCAAACTTGGGATCATTTCACTTTTTGTAGGTCAGTACATTGAGTGGTAAACTTTTGGCTGTGCAGCAACACGTCTTTCACCTCGTCAGAGCATTCTGACCCTAAGTCTTGGAACCAAGAAGGAGCCAACCCTAGAGGCTGAGGAACTGCATGTTGGGGTGAAAGACCAGTCTGTCCCTTTGAGAGAGCAGGTGGGGAATGGGCCAGAGTGGAACTGGAGAACATATTGCCATCTGTGTCCCGGTAAGGGAATCAGACTTGTCTAGGCCAGGAGAGGGCACTCAGAATAACTCTCATTTTGTCTCATCAACTTTTCAACTGGACCTTGGACAGAAAAGGAAATGGGGGAAAGGCATACAAGAAGTCCTTGTCCCATGTGAGGATGAGGGTGTCTCCCAGTGAATGTTTCCCTAGGCTGGCCCTGGAGCAGTAACAATGATATTTCTTGTTCCAGTAAGTAGCAAAGAGCTCTGCAGTCGGGGTTCCGCAAAGGGTGAATATGTCTCAAAGCACCTCTGAGTTCAGTTCCCATTTGTGGTGGTGAGAAAAGTTCTGTCGACGACAGTTGGCTGTCACATTCTGTATCCCTGGTAGATAGACAGCTGAGATGAATTTGAATGCTTCCGTGCAGAAGGAGGGAGAACTGGCACCTCCCTGGCAATTTATGTAAAACATACACTTCATATGGTCTGTAATGACCTTTGAGTGGGTGTTCTTGATAAAACACAGAAGCATGCACAAGCATTCCTGATGGCCCTTTGCTCCAAAACATTGATATGGAGGCTCACTTCTATGGAAGACCACTTGCCTTGAACCTTGCATTCATGTAGGTGAGCTCCGCATCCCATTAGGGAGGCATCCATTGGTAGAGTCGGTGTCGGTGGCAGTTGCATGAATGGAACATTGCTCGGACACTGGATGGGTCTTTCCATCAGTCCAAGGAGCGCTTTACTGCAGAGGGCAGTGGTAGCAGTTTAGTTAGTCTGTCCCTGTTTGGGGAATAGACAGAAGTGAGCCATATCTGAAGACACCTCACGAACATCCGGGTGTTTGGACTGACAAAGGTGCATGCTGCCATATTACTTAGCAACTGCAGGGAGTTCCTGGCTGATGTTTCAGAGCTGGCTTGGACTGTCTCTATGAGACTTGTAAGGACGGTGAGCCTACGTAGTGTAAGAAATGCTTTGCTTGTACTGCATTGAGGTCGGCACCGATAAATTCCAGTCACTGTACTGGGGTCAGTGTCAATTTCTGTAAGGTGAGCTGTTAGACGCTGTTGCGCAAATGTGTGCATGGTTGTCTGGGTGGCTTGTACGGCGTCCTGAAACAAGGGAGCTCTAAGTAATCTAGATGTGGGTAGATCACAAAGCCCAGTGTTCACAAGTGTGCTGCTACAATGGAGAGAACCTTGGAGAATACTCTGCATGCATACAGGAGGCCGAATGGCAGCACCCTGTATTGATGATTGTCCTGCCCAAAGGCAAACCGTAGGAATCTCCTGTGTGACGGCTGTATTGAGATGTGGAAGTATGCATCTTGTAGGTTGAGGGCCGAAAACCAATCTCCTTACTCTAGGAATGGAATAATGTCTGCTAGCATGACCATCTTGAACTTCTGCGCTCTCATGTATTTGTTTAATGCTCCGAGATCTATAATGGGTCTCCAACCTCCCTTTGTCTTGGAGATCAGGAAATAACGGGAGTAAAACCCCTTGCCCCTGAGTTGTGCCTAGACTGATTCTATGGCTCCTAGGCACAACAGATCTATTTCCTGGCAAAGTAGGTTCTCATGAGAAGGGTCCCTGAAGAGGGACAAGGAAGGAGGGTGGGAATCGGAGAGGGGCATGAATTGAATGGTGTAACCCTTCAAAATAATCTCCAAGACCCATCTGTTGGAGGTGATCCTCTCCCAACTGCTGTGAAAGAGGCCCTGACGACTTCCAAAGGGGCATGACAGGTGTGTAGTTGGCAGCTGATGTTGCAAGGTACAGTTGTACGGGCCCACAAGCAACTCATCAAAAGTGCTTAGAAGAGGCGGTCTGAGAGGTCATGGATTGGAGGTGCTGACTACTTCTGCTTCTAAGCCCTGGGCATCTTACCTTGCAACTCATAATAGCACTAAGACGGTGGGTATTGAGGAGGTCATGACCTGTGCTGTGGCTGAGAACTATATCTTCTCTTCTGTCCCACAGAGTAGATTCTCACGGAGCATAATGTGGCCCGAGAATCTTTCAAGGTGTGGAGAGAAGAGTCTGTCTTCTCAGTGAAGAGCTTGGGCCCTTTAAAGGAGAGATCTTCCATCATCATCTGCAGCTCTTTGGGCAACCTGAAAAGGTGTAACCAAGAAGCCTGCCTCATTACCACTGATGTGGAGACGAAGCAGGCCACTGTATCGGCTGCATCCAGTGCTGCCTGTGGTGCTGTTCTGGCTACTAATTGACCCTCTCTGATAATGGCCTGAAACTGCTCCTTTTGTGTCTGAAACTACTCCTTTTGATGTAGTATTTTTTGTCGACTCTCTTGCTGGCTGGTACAATGAAGGCTGGTATCTGCCAGATGACTTCGCCTCATTAATTGGGAGGGCAATTCTGGATGAGGAGGAAGTGTGCAGAACATCCAGCAGCTTGTGATGTGTATCTGGCACCTCCGGAAGGGGAATCTGCAGCTCATCAGCCTTCTGAGAGACACTAGACCCCTGCAAAATATGGGATCTGTATGTCACCCAAGGATCCCAATATGGCCATTGGGGGAAGAAGAGCATGGGTGGCGGGTGGGTACCCAAGAGGGCCCTTACCACAATCGTGGGTCATCTTGATGGAATTGAGGAGGACCATTGTATTGTAATGCCGGGCCATGATGAGAGGCCAGGGAAATGGCATCCTCCTGGTCACTGTCAGACTCGTCACTGGGTAATGGTGGTGCTGACTCCTGGCAAGAGAGGCAACTCTTTAGGTTGGGGGAGCCGGGCATGCCCGGGGTGAGAGGGGACGCTATCATCCTCTAGCAGTGAGGAATGCTGAAGAAAGTTGTTCTTCCCGCTTTTTTCTTTTTTTAAACTGAAAGAACTTAGACAGTCTTTTAAATGGGGGGGGGGGGGAATCCTCCTAACCAAGGTGAGAAATGCAAACTATAGTTTTTTCTTTTTTTTTTTTTATCCCAACAGGTAAAAAGGAAACACTAACTATTAAGGACAACAAAAGAAACAAAAATAACTACTACTGATGCTAATGGCGCAGATAAGGAAGGGACAACTGCTTGCTCCATTGGAGGCCAAAGGCGGTAGAGAAGGAACTGATGGGGGTTCACCTACACAGTGCCAGATAGCCTTGAGGCAGACCACGAGGGAGGGAGAGTGCATGTGAGGGCTGAATGGACACTGCTCCTAAAATCTCCGATTAGAGGCACAGATAAACCTACAATGGAGCACTCCTAGGAACACTTATTGAAGAACTACTGCTCTGTTCTAGGCACGATAGAGCCTATAGATTTTAAACTCCCTGGGGCAGGCACCCTCTCTCCCAATTCATAGCGTGCAAGCACAATATCATGAATAATACAATAATAATTCAGACATGTCCGAAAAATGTGGAAGAGAGAAAGTAGTTAATGTACCTGAGTAATGTATTTCCACAATAGCATGTGAATAGTAGAATATTTGGACTGAGAACATGATTTTATTAAGCTAAAATTATGTGAGAACAACTATGACAGCAGCTCATATTTAAATGTAGTTGGAGAAAACAGTAGGAATAGAATGTTACTGTTCCCTTTATGACAAATTATAGTAGAACACTAGTAGCTATAAGTGTGAGTCCCTCAGAATTAACCACCATGATAAAGTAGACTATCTTTCCATATCTGATGGATTCCTAAATAAGGTGAGGTTGGCAAATAATTCCCATTAATGGGAATTTTGTTTAGCCAGGGAAGAACAGATCCCAGGAGCCTGATTCATCCACCCTTATACAAACTGAAATTCACTCCTATCTAGAAGCCCAGCACAAAGCCTATGCATAACTTAAGTCCCATTTAACCCTTATTTTGATGTGAGTTTCAATGTCAATAAGAGTGGCAGAATCAGATCCTAAATGAGCAACTGTCTATGAAATATATCTCTATTGCTGACCAGTATATTCAGTAAGAAAACAATTAAATATTCTAAATAAGGAGAAGAGTAAAGCAGAAATGACACAAATTACTTAAGAGAATTCTACATTGAATTCCTTTAATTCTTCAGTATGAGGAGGAGGAAGGTGAAGAAAATGTAAAACTGATCTACAAAAAAGCAATTAAATCTGGAACAAAACCTTATTTTCCTTTTTTTAATTATATTAATAAATATAATCAAAAAGCAACTTTTTAGGGTCTGATTTTGCCACCCTACTCATACTGAGTAGCAAAATGATTCCACTGATGTAATCAAAAGTGGCACAATCTGAATCCTAATACAGTGCAATTTTTCCACAAATTGAAAAATCAGATAGGAAAACTGTATATTACAAAAGGAATCACTCAAGTTTTTACTATATCAAGCCATTTTACTCCTGATTAACTTGGATTGTGTGTGCGTGAGACAGAGAATGAGCAAAAAATGATCTTGTGGGAAAAGGCAGGGGATTAAAACAATTTCCCTCCAATTCCACTTGAAATGCATTTTCCATTAAGATCATCATCTTTACTTTAGAGCTTTTTATGGATACACAGATTCATAGATTCCAAGGCCAGAAGGGACCACTGTGAGCATCCAATCTGATCTCCTCTATACACAGGATCTTAGGATTTTTTTTTCAAGGCCTTTTTTCATTTGGCTTTTTAAGAACTTAGTTTGACTTTAGATTTTGTCACTTTGGTATTTTTACTTGACATACAGCAATGCTAGGCTGAGTTGATCAGACTTTAATGCAGGCAGTAGATGCAGGGTACATTACAAATTCAAAGTTACACAGAAATCGTCTTCCTTTATATACACTTTTAACATTCCATTATATTTACTATACATTGCATTACCATTTTGCGATTGGCTTGGTCACTTTGTAGGAACCATTCTTTGCATAGCACACACTGTCTATGCAAAAACTTACTTTTACCTCATCTTATGTTTCAGCCTTATCTGATCCATTGTTATCTTGTCCATTGTAAATTGTTCCCTAGATGTTCTCCCTTCACTAGCACAGACATTTTGTTTCCAGTCTGCTGATCCATTTAGCATACTAATCCTGTCTCCCAAAAAATAAGGCCTTACCAATGTCCAATTGCTCATGTCAAGTCAGGCCTACATAGGTTATAGAACTTCCCCAAAATAATGTCTAGAGCATATCTTTTAGACAAACATCCAATCTTGAATTAAAAATTATCAGTGATAGAGTTTCTGCAGTTTCCACGGTATGTATCTGATGAAGTGAGCTGTAGCTCACGAAAGCTCATGCTCAAATAAATTGGTTAGTCTCTAAGGTGCCACAAGTACTCCTTTTCTTTTAGAGAATCTATCACGACCCTTGGTATATTGTTCCAATGGTTAATTACTTTCACCATCAAAAATTTACATATTATTTCCTGTCTGAATTTGCATAGCTTCAACTTCCAGCTATTGGATCCTGTTATACCTTTCTCTTCTAGATTTAAGAGCATACTGTTAAATATTTGTTCCCTGTGTAGATCAGGGTGGGTAAAAATCAATGATTTAAAAAAATAAAAATTGGATTTTTTTTATTTAAATCATGTTTTTTTTAATAAAAGTTTTTTTGAGAAAAAACCTATGTAAAGATAGTTTTAATTAAGATACATTATAGCTCAAAGATATCTCATCATGGAATAGGGATTATAAATTCTAATTCTATAGTATGAAAATATATTTATGTAATGTTTAAGAAAGTTTTGTAAATGAGTTCCAATAGTTCATGTATTAGGAACCCAATCTTATGGGGTTCCACAGGCTTCTGTATAGATTATTTAGGTTAATCTTTCTATCTACCCAATGGGACTCAGTGCTCAGTCCAGAAGACACAATCAGAGATGCTTAGTTTTGCAGTTCTCAAACTGTGGTTTTGTGTCTCCAGAGATAACATGCCTGTTAACAGCAAAAATGTTTTAAAATAAATAAATAGTATATAGAGGTGAGAAATAACAGACCTCAACTCTATTGTCCCTCTCTCTAAAAGTGCAAAGCTTCAAAAAGTTCAATGAACAGAAGATTGTTGGGGGCAGAATAGATCTGGACAAGGAGAAGAAGTCTGGAGATAAATGTGAGAAGAGAGGGACGTATGCTTGTTTTGTTAAAATAAGGTTTGCTGTTGAAGAAAAAAATCCAGAGTACTTAACATTGTTGTTTTAGTTAAATAAAACAATTTAAACGTCTGTTGGTGATGTTTTCCTCCTAATACAGCATGGCAAGAAAATCCTCCAAATATTAACAATTAACCTGTTGAACTGGAGATAGTTCACCTCCCAATGACTTCATAAGTATCTGCTTCAATTACCTTTGGTAAATGAAATAACCAAACAATCATTCATTTTCTGACATAGTTGTAAAACTAATCTGAAAAGTTTTCAAAAGAAATCACTTTAAAAATGTATAGTGTGTACCTTCTAAAAATGAAACCTACATCTACCTCTGAGTTGTGAAGAATATGTATTAAGGTTATAAAAGTGCATTCTTGATGGTTATGTAGAAAACCATGATTAAATCGAGTCTTCCTGACTAGTGATTTAAATCATGATTTAAATCAAATCCACTCTGGTGTAGATTATTATAAATTGTGATCATGTCACCCCTTAACCTTCTCATTGTTAAGACAAATAGATTGAGCTCCTTGAGTCTATCACTATAAGGCATGCTTTCTTTAATCATTTTCATGGCTCTTCTCTGAACTGTCTCCAATTTATCAACATCCTTGTTGAATTGTGGGAACCAGAACTGGCACAGTATTCCAGCAGCAGTTGCACCAGTGCCAACTATAGAGGTCAAATAACCTCTCTATTCCTACTGGAGATTCCCCTGTTAATGGAGCTAGGCTGTTCTCAGTGGTGGCAGATGACAGAACAAGAAGCAATTGTCTCAAGTTGCAGGGGAGGAGGTCTAGGTTGGATATTACAAAAAACTATTTCATTAGGAGGGTGGTGAAGCACTGGAATGGGTTACCTAGGGAGGTGGTGGAACCTCCATCCTTAGAGGTTTTTAAGGCCCAGCTTAATAAAGCCCTGGCTGGTATGATTTAGTTGCGGTTGGTCCTGCTTTGAGCAGGGGTTGAACTAGATGACTCCTGCGGTCTCTTCCAACCCTAATCTTCTATGATTCTATGCACTATAGGATCACATTTGATTTTTTGGCCAAGATATCACACTGGAGTTCAGCTGATTATCCGCCATGACCCCCAAATCTTTTTCAGAGTCACTGTTTCCCAGGATAGAGTCCCACAATCCTGTAAGTATAAGCTACATTCTTTGTCCCTAGATGTATACAATTACATTTAGCCATATTAAAAACACACATCATTTGCTTACACCCAGTTTACCAGGTAATCCAGGTTGCTCTGAAACAGCAACCACTCCTCCAAGTTTTATATCATCTGCAAATTTTTATCAGTGATAATTGTATTTTTCTTCCAGGTCAATGATAAAGAACACAGTAGAGATAGTGAATTGAGCTGTTAACAACATAGATACCATCAATTTCCTAAGCAGTATGTATTATTGCAGTGTTCTCTATCCTTTGGACAAAACCTCATGTGTAAAGATTTCTCTGTTGCTTTTCCTGAACCAAAATGAACCAAGGAAGAAATCACCTCTCCTCAGCTTTATCTATTTAGAATTCCTATCTAAGATAACTAGTACAGTATTTTCATTTCCTTATATTTACTATGTTACCATTGTCCTGCCACACCAGAAGGAAGACAGGAGGCAATGGATGTGGTATAGGTAGGGCTGCAATTTTATTCACCTAAAATATCTGGAAGTACCTGGCAATAAATTCTATAGTGCAGGTCATAATTATTTCCTTAATCACATTCACCTATTTAGGAGGCAGCTGTCAGCCATCCCTCTTCCCAACCTGGTCCCAGCCAGCCCATTGCTGGGACCTCATTGCCCTCCCCTCACATAAAGGTTATGGGGGCTGAAAAGGAAGAGAGGTTGGCTTCCTGCACTCCACTCTCTAGCTTCCTTAAGGGATACTGGTAGACCCAGAGGGAATGAACTCCACAGCTGGAACTGCAAGGGTGGAAAATTACTGGAAGGTGAAGGGACCTGAGATTTTAAATTTCCTGGCTAGCTGGTGCTGGGTTATATTTAATTGTACTGCTGCACTTTAGTTATGATGTGGTACTATTTCCAATTAATTTTAAGTTATGTCAAAAGAACCTAGAGCACACACAGATGACCCTTTTTGAGCATTTGTATAAATCCAAAAAAGAAATAATAAACTGTATTTGACTAGCACATTTTAACTACATTCTTGGTACAGTTCCTGTTTCATTAAGCCATGCAAAGTACCTGCTACTGCTTAATGAATTTTGCAGTGACAGGTATTCTTAGCACAGCATTAGCAGCATCAGTGAAAAATTAATGAGCAATTGATAGTGAAAGCAGTTAGATATTCCAAAAAAGACAACTATTTTTATAATGTCTAGATGTACAGTACTAATCAGTTTCATAACGTCTCTCAGCACCATGCAAATTAGAAATGTGATTTTTGATGGCTTTCAGATATATCCAAATAAACTAAACATTTTATGCCCAATACATAAAGAAGATGGGAGTATGCAAATATTCTTCTTACTAGAATTTGAGCTGTGAAATACTGTATAGTTTTTAATGCAAAAGACATACAATACTGTACAGGGTTATGATAAGAACCTTCCATATTAGCAATATACTTTCACTTAATTGAATCTTTCCTTAATTTACTCCTCCTGTGAAATTTAACCAAAACCTCAGCAATCAAATAGAGCTAGATTGTGTGACCCTTACTCACACTGGTGAATATTTACAAACAAGTGACCCCACAGCTCCAAGTAATTGCCCAGCAATGTGGGAAAGAATTTAACAAGGTAGCCCATCCTTTGTATTAAAAATAACACAACCTCCACCCTCTTACTCCAATTGCTTGGGGCAGATATTATTGGCTAGTTTGATCTCTGACTAGAAAAGCTGCCACTGATTTAAGGAAAAACAATATTCTGAATGAGACAGAATAGAGTCCAGGCCCAATTTTCCTCATTTTATCCGTCCAACTATAGAAACATCAATGCGAGCTGTGTTTGCATAGCCAAAAGTAGAATATAGCCTTTAAACTGTATTCACCATGGACCAGATTCTGCTCTCCCGTACAAATATCCATCTCCTTAGCAGTGGTGTAAATCAGGGGTAATTTCAATGAAGTAAAAACTGTGAAATTCTCGTCAGATTAACTGACTTCACTGGGAAGCTGACAAGTGTATCTGTGGATGGAGTTTGGCTCATGGGAACTACGAGTCCAAATCTTGAGCTTTACACTCAGTCCTTGCTCAGGCAGGGTCTCATTGAATGTCAGTGGGAGTTGTCTAAATAAAATCTCAGGAAGTGGAATAAAAGCTGAGTTATATCAGATGTTGTGGATATTATAAAGTGCTATTATGTACTAGGTAAGATGTGATATGCACCCTGCAGGTGCGGGCCATTTATTTCAATCAAATTCACTCACTTCAGTACAATTGATAGGAAAAGATTAGCTAAAATAAGAGGAAGGCACTGCATAAATGAGCACATGAATGCAATATGCACAGGCTCAGTCCTTAATTTGTGCCAGGGCTTGCCAGCGCTGATCCCCGGCACCTCTAGCCTTGGCAGTTCATAGCCCCAGCACCTCTGGGCTTGCTGCTTCAGTTATGAATGTAAAAAAATTGCTTGAGCTCTGGCACCTCTTTCATTACAAATTAAGGACTGCACAGTCTGCTCTTTTCAAATGATTTTTTACAATGTAAAGAATGTGATGGTGAACACTACAGATAGTCTTGTACATGTAAGTAGCAATGACAGCCCTGAGTAAACACCATGGACCAAATTCAGATGCAATGTGAGCAGGTCGGACTCCATTTAACTCCATATACACCAAGTCTGAATTAGGCCTTATATATATTTTTGGTTACTACTGCTACAGAACTAATATAATATTTTGTTTCAGTTAATGTGTGTTAATCCACAGAAATATCCTTTTTCTTCCCTTTATTGTAACAACATGATTCAATGGAAAATTACTCATGAGACGAACATAATACAGTGGACTCCCCAATATAAAATTTGAGATGGTTTGAACAACTTTCAGTACTTCTCAGAGTGGAACACAAGCAGGGTGACAGAGGGGAGAGCACTAGATCCTACTGTTACTGTAACCAGAGATGCTTACAGTATGTCATTGCCATGAAAAGGAAGGGGTTGGGACAGAATGGATTCTTTGCTCTAAGATGATCATCACCACCTATCCTTTTACACAGAAAATGCCCAGCCCATGTTGTGGCTGTTTCTAACATGTCACAGGACAGACGCCCCCCACTTTCTGAGAAGAATGGGACAGTTTATGACAATACATGCTGCTCTCCAACCAAGTGCAATTAAGGAATTACATGTCCACATTTATTTGGTCGCCCTCTCTTTCTATCGTCAATGAAAGTTCTATAACCAAGAACAAGAAACAATGTTTATATTGCAGGGGGCACTGGCTGGGTTAAATCAGGAGGCTCCTTGTACAGGAGTTCTAGACTGGAGACGACAGTGTGGTGCCCTGCCTCCGGCATACCCACACACAGGGCAGGCATAATCTATCTCCCAGTGCTGGGGAAAGTGGGTGTTTTATGCTGCAGGCAGTGCTGAGCGGCCCCAGAAGGGGCATTACTCAGCAGGGGAGGGGCTATGCCTCATATGCTCACATGCTAGGATGACTGTGCTAAGAGGAGTGCTTTAAAATGCTGTAGCAAGATTTGCTATGCACCAGTGTTCCACACAGCACTCGAGGCATTATACCTTTCATAACAGGCTCCCACTTTGCTCACCATAAAATGTGCTGACAATGATCATAACTTCAGTGAGAGTCTCACAATATTTGGTTTGCATTTTTCTTAAAGCCACAGTTCCCAGAATTATGGAATTAAGGGAAAATCTCAGCTTTCATATAAAAACCAACAAAATAAAAGGAATTTTCTGTCCCTCACAGCTGCAGAGAAAAGCTTGAAAGTGTGAACACTCAAAAACCAGAGGGAAAAAGAAATGACTAGACATGATTTTAAGTCAATCTCATGATTTTTCATGGCCTAATTTATGAATTTGAAAGGCTTGAGATGGTAATATTATAACTATCAACTGTGGTTATCTGTAATTATTTGTTCCACACAGTTTTGGTATTTTTAATAGCTCAGAGAATAAAGACTTAGTCTGTATGGGGGAGGAAGTGGTCCTTTATTTCAGTTTAGCAGGCTTGTTTTTGCCATGGAAGGAGCTTGCTGTAGGAAATAATTCATCCTCACTCCTCTGTCATGCTTCAAAATCCAAAGGAAGAAAGAAGGCATCCGGATTCCCAGCAGTTAGGGGACAGAGGGAGGGGGCCAAGTTCCAACAGACAGGAGAAGAGGAAAGCAACAACTGCTTATGAAAAGCTGTCAGCTGTGATCCTACTATACCCAGGCTCTACTAAAGGTATGTCTTCACTGCAAAGTGATGAAGCACAGGTAGGAATAATCCTGTTAGGTTAAATCTAGCTAGCAAGGGTAATAATAATATTGTAGACATCGTGGCATGGGCTTGAAATCAGGCTAGCTGCTTGAGTAAAAGCCTGCCAGGGACCGTGGATACTTATTTGGGTTGCTAGTGATGGACTGTGCCATAACACCTTCACTACTATTGTTAGCTGCGCTAGCTAAATTAAAGCCAGTATTGGGTATGTCTACCCTTGCTGCAATCACACCTTCACTTGCAGTGAAGACATAGGCAAAGCATAGTCTACACTTAAAGCTTAGGTTGACAGAGCTTCAGCTATGATGACCTAACCCCCAGTTTTGAGTCGGTGTCCATCAACCTAGCTACCGTTGCTTGGGGAGGTGGAGTTCCTTCTGTTGCTGAAGTCTGTGTCTACATTATGGTCTTAGTATAGCTATGCCACTATAATGCTCATAGTGTAGACATGGCTTAAGTGGGATGCAACTGGGTGGGAACCCCCAGCCTCAATGGCTGAAGGAGGGATTTGACCTGAAAAGACAGCCTGTTGACAAGAGAAATGGTTCAAGTGGAGGAAGAGGGAAAAGTGATTTTTTTCCCCACATACGTAGCTGAGCCTATCCTTCCCACATTGGTGTTGGCTTGGGCTCCACCATTCCTGCTGGCAGATCTGGAATGTTGCAGGGGGGAGGGGTGGTCACAGGCCAGAGATTCTACCACCAGAAGGAGGTTAGAAAGGAAGGGGATTAGTTGCTGCAGCGACGGGTGACAGCCCTGGGATACTCCAGCTCCCTTATTAGGGCCAGTGGGTAAAGGAGAGGAGGAAGCAGTTCCCCTACTTGTTACCCAGGGTCCAGAGCAAAGACCTAACTGAACCTCTCTTTAACATAGGGCTGGACTTCAGCTTTTTTGCTGCTTTTGTTCTTGGTAGTGATATCAGCTGCCTTCCTGGCTTAAGTGTGCTGGCCTGCCTTTTGAGACTCCCCTCGCCACTGACACTCAGCTTGGGAGACTACACTAGTCCTATGGTCACCAATGACACAAGAGCTCTCTAGCCTAGGAGAAAAGGTGTCGTTTAAAATCAAGTCAGGTACCTTGAGGTACCTAACCCCATTTGACCTATCACTTAACTAGATACAGTTTAAGGTCTTGTCTAGACTAGGATTTCAGGTGTGACGTTAGCACATGCCAGCTGACCTGTGTTAACTAACATGCTTTAAAAGTCTAGTGTAAAGAAAACATACTGCCTTAATGTGCTAAATGGGTTGAGCCTAGTGGGGAGCCTAGCACATGTTAAAGGAAGTGTAGCCTTGTCTACACTAGACTTAACTAAGGGCTAGTCTACACTGGCAACACTAAAGCAGCAGTGCTTTAACGTGGCTTGTGTAGTCATGGCAGAGCACTGGGAGAGAGCTCTGCCAGCACTCTAAAAAAACCCACCTCCATGAGAGGCGCGGCTCACAGCACTGTCTACACTGGCGCTTTACAGCGCTGAAACTTGCTGCGCTCGGGGTGTGTTTTTTCACACCCCTGAGCGAGAAAGTTGCAGCGCTGTAAACTGCCAGTGTAGACAAACCCTAAGACTTGCTTCAAATTCTAATCTAGACAAAGTCTAACACCTTTATAATCAGGTTAGCATCAACCCCTGCCAGGTAACATGATGGTAAGGGTGTCAAACTGCATCTAGACTAGGTGTTAAGCAGTGTTTCACATGGGGTTAAGTACCTCCAGGTACATGCAAAATCAGTTTAGTTATTTTTGGGCAGATGTGTGTGTGGACACTCTTATTTTGAAATAAAAGTGGTTTGAGGTTAGCCACTTTCATTCTGAAATAACAGTGTCCACACAAAGACATGCACCAAAATGACTAAATTGGTTTCAATTCACACCTTTTATCATTTCAGTGCAAGTTCACATGTGGACCAAGACTCACCCGATTCAACAAACAACAAAAAATCCCACAATTTTCCCACCGAGTCTGGACAGAACCACAGAATCAACCTCTCAACCATGATCAGCTTGAGGACTCAAAAAACAGCTCTTGGATGTTTGAGAGCATCTTTTTTGTCTAACAAGTTACTAGCTGGCATCCTATCGGAGGCAGTGGCTGTTTCTTAACCTTCCTATATCTGTTGGATGACACACTGACTTGTCTACATTAGAGAGCTTACAGCAGCATAGCTGTACAGATACAGTTGCATCATTATAAGATCTCTTGTGAAGTCACTCTATGCCACTAGGAGAGATCTCGCCTGTTGACATGAACTACCCCCAATGAGCGGCAGTAGCTATGTTGGCAGAAGTTCTTCTGCTGACACAACACTGTGCTCTCTACCACTCATTCTGGCAAAACTTATGTTGCTCAAGGGGGTGTTTTTTCATACCCCTGAACGACATAAGTTTTGCCATAACTAGTCGCGTAGACATGGCCTTATAGGTCTCCCATATTTCTCTATTCTTGGATTAAGGAGACCCTTACAGTAGGCTTCCTGCTTGGCAGCTGGGACCGTGACAGCAGCACCCAATTCCCTTCTGACCCTTACAATAAATTACTGCTAAGTCCACCACCTCTTTAGATGGACTTGAAGGAAGATAGCTAGAAATGTAGATATACACCAAAAGAGAACTTCCTAGAGGTTGGGAAGAGCTGAGAGGATTCTGTTATTTGAAGTCCACTATAGCTCTCATTCTTCAAATCTGATTTTTCCATGTTTTTCCATGATTTTTCTCTTTGATCCTACACCAGTGGGTGCTCTAGAAAAACCTACAATAGATTTCCCAACGAGGCCCCATGATGTGACGTGGACTGTTATGTCTTACCATGCTCATTCTCATGCATAGACATTGGGTTGTCATATAGGCAAGTTACCACCTGTGTGCATTTCACAAAAAGGTTTGTCCTGCAACAAAACCTTGGGCTGAGTTTCAAAAGTCTAAACAATTTTAGCTGCTTTTCCATATACCCTCCCCATAGAAAACTACCCCATCAGCTGGCCTAAACATCTGGGGCAGCTTGCAGGCCTGCTAACTGCAGGACTCCGCATCAATTAAAATGGCTAATCATGATCCCAACAAGGTGGCTTGCGATAATTGTCTAGCTCCACTGGGCCAACCGGAATGTCTCAACAGATGATCTTTTGAAAGCGTTCTTTGCTGAAGTGCCAGAAACTCAATTTTGAGATGCAGGTTATTATAGGGCCCCAGACAGGCTACTTCTTTGAATATAAAAAGTGACTGAATAGTGTTGACTTTTTTTTTTTCTCTTAGCTGGTCTAGGACAGGAGGGCTGTGAGCATCACCAAAAAGTCAACTGACAACATGTGAATGCAATTATATCAATGATAAACACAGTAGAAATGTACAAAACTCCAGTTCATTGATCTGAAGTTTTATTCTTGTTGATTTTTTCTGTACTTACTGGTGGACATTGTGCAAGTTTATCAGCTGCCACCAACTGAACATTTAAGTGTTTACTTTGTGACTTTCCTCTGGATTTAATCAGTCGCTGCAAAACCTGAGAGAGGAAAAGAGGAAAACAAGAGTCAAACATTCCCAGATACAAGAGATCCAAATGCCAATGACAGGATTAACCAATGTAATAAGTCTTATTTGTATTACATTTAATATAATGGATCAAATTTTGTCATCAGACAGATGCAAATTCTTCAATTTACTTCACTGGGATTTGTGCATGTTTATCTCGGCATAGGATTCGACCCAAAGCATATTTTCCAAATGCAGTTTAAAGTGTGATTTTGCTTTGTTCTGGTTCTAAGTACTAGGTTATTGTCAACAAATATAATTTTCTAAAGGACTATTTTCCAATGCTCCCTGAAAATTATGCAGTTGCACCAGCTTGATTATAGCATAACAGTAATAGTATGTTATGCTGTGCAATACTGATATTATGGTGACAGTCTGCTCGGAAGTATATTTTGATACAGAAGGTTTTTTAACACCCACAGTTCATATTACCTCATTATTTTTTTCTGCAGTATGCTCATTAATAGAATTTAGGGGGTGGGAGAAATTAGGAATTCTAAATTCTTTATCTATAAACTATAAAAGAAAATTATAGTATCAAACACGCTGCTCACAAGCCTTTGGGTGAAAGACTTCAAAAAGAAAAAAGTGTGCCCTTGACCTTTGTGCTCTTGATCCTCCCCAACTCACTTGCCAGATAACCTTCCATTCAATAGAATGGGTGTAATTAGTACAACCAGCACCATATCAGGAAAATTCAGTAGCAGTCAGCAGGGAATATGCAAATTATGTACACTGAGTTTACATTAAGAACTTTATATTATTATAAGTGCATTAAGGGGTGCTGTTAAAACTTAAATTATGCTGTTTCCTTACAGAATGTGAGCCAGATCCTCAACTGACATAAATCACCCTACCTCCATTTGCACCACGTGAGGATTCAGACTTTTAGTTTTAGAAAACATGTAGGTTTTCTGGAAGAGCGAGTGAAGGATCTGGAAAAAGTTACTCACCCTGAAGTCTATGGTACTGAAGTATAATGCTAGATAATAGTAGCCATCCTTAACTGCCAATAGTTAATGTAACAAGAAGCAAATTGTGAAAGAACACAAGTAGTCAGGCATTGACTGCTAAACCAGTATAGGGGCTACAGCCTTGTCTATATTAAAACTTTCAGAATTACATTAAAATTGTTTTTTTAAATGAAAATTGGTGCAAACCCCTGCATAGACTCTCTCCTATCAATGTCCTCCTTGTTTATATTATTTTAGCTTTATTTAGTTAGTAACTAAATTACGCTAAAATCAATATAAGCCAGGTTTAAATAGATTTAAGAATACATCTTCAGTTTAACTGGTGCAATAATACAGACAAGGCATACGTGTGCAAAGGTTATTAAGAACCTTAAAGCAGCACTTTAAAAAAAATCACTTTTGTGGTTTTTGTGCTCTACATGAAGAACCCAGAGGACATCCCAAAAACCACAACTGGCACTATCTAGTGTCCTGGTTGGGAGTCCCAGTAAGAAGCACCAAGGACTGATCTAATCTCTCACCTCTAGAGGTGGCCCTCCAAGGGAGAGTTAAGGCACATTGGTGGAGTGAGGAGAGATGGCACTTGTTCTGAAGATGAATTAAGGGCTTAAATCTCTATGGCTGTGAATGCAGCACCTTTCATGAACATTAAACTCACTACAATTGTAACTGAAAATAAATATCTATTTTCAAGGTGAATAGTTGCATGAGGATGTTAAACACAGAAGGATTCCCCCTCTAGGGAAAGGAGAGAGAAAAAAATAAAAAAGGAACCACATGAGACAGAGGCTTAGTCATGGCATTTAATGCACTACTGGAAAGGGCTCAGATATTACAGGGATGGGCCTGTACAAGAACCTGTATACAACAGAATGGTTTTCTTCTGATATGAGCACAAAGCTCTCATTGGTGTCAACATGTGCATTTTGAGGTAAAAAGAGAACACACCCTATATCTCAGAGGACGAGCATGTAACATTTTAAAAGTAAAATGCATGTATTTTAAAGATGATTATAATTACCTTTGGAGATGACACTTTAACATGAACTATAATCGGTGCTAAAGATGTCTTAATAAGTTGTGCTGGATGATTGATAGTATCCGCATCTAGGACAACCAGCTGTAAGGATCTTGCCAACTCAAAGATTCTTTCAATTTCACTCTGCACTTCAGCTAAACAACAACACCAAAACCAAAACAACAGGTCATAACTGCTCTACCCCAATACTGTTTAGAAAAATAAATCACATGTGCCATTGGTTTTGGTGTACAGTATATGTACAATATATGGACTTCATGTATAAATAAACATTTGTGATTTACACAGGAGACTAGAACAGGCAATGCAAGTACAGAACATACATTTTTAGACTGTTTTTAAAAATGCTACTTTGGTCTCCACATACGCTAATGGTAATAAGCCTCATGAATGAGGACTGTTGTTGGCAATGTAACTCCCTTGATGTTATATTAGCTCATATGTTTTGGGAGCACCCCGTATCAAGAATTTCTGATATAAGTTGGGTCATAGGACCAATTTGATATTGGATGCTAAATTGGAGCCTGCCCCCTTAAGTTTCATTCTTGGATATATTTCCAATATCTAGAGATTACCTGGTAACAAAGCAGCACGGTTCCAAAGTGGAGCTTTAGTGGCTAAAAAATTAATCATGCAAAAATAGAAAAGTGGATCCCCACCAAATATTGATGCCTGGCTCAGTGATATGGCTGACCTCGCGGCTAATGAATGACTGGCATTTTGCAGAAAGGGAATGCCTGAAAAAATCAAAGCAATTTGGGCTGAGTTTTTAGAGGTCTATGATTAACATAGACCCTGAAGAAAGATCACTTTCCTGCCCCTCACTTTATACTAACCCTATTTATTTATTTTGCATACTATGATTAATCTGGTATGTTGGTATATTTGCTGTATTTGGAAATAAAAAAAATTATAGTCAGTGTAGTCTATCCACCTAACTGCTACTTCAATAATCTATAAAGCATAAGGTTACTTCTTAAGATTTGTTCTTAGGCGCCCCTAAAAACACGCGGACTCTAAATCAGTTAGAAACAATATGGTTCACCCAATAACCTGGCTACATGAGCAAACTAATTATTTCTAAACATTTCACAGTTGTTTTCTTAGCACTATTCGTGACTTAAAATACAAAATCAGTCACTCAGAATGAAGCAAACCTTAATGTACAAGGCCCAGAAAAGGTTCTAAGTATGCCTTACTAATATTCCACTTAGGCACTTAATATGAAGCTTCCATAGTGACCTGAGCTTTGCCCAGCCACACTGGGGTGAATTTTATCCCCAGGAGCCTTTTTCTCCCATCAGCACATATGAAATTTGGATTTACCTATTTAAATCCTCTGCATCAATAAAGGAACAGATCACTTGGAGTTAAATTCAGATACAGTTTATGGGCCTGGTCCAAAGCCCACTTAAGTCAATTACAAAAGCTCTTCTTATTGACTTCAACAGGCAATGGATCAGGCATACGTGAATAAGATACTGGTGCCAACAAGTTCTGGTGGACTGCTAAAAAGGCCTTTCATCTGGAAATCTCACAGGCTCTATGGGATATAAAGCTGTAATCCAGTTTTTGCAAGAACCTGCTGGTTTCCAGTGGCTAATACTATAGGCATCTCATGATTATAATGGAAGGGCTCATGACATTTAAAAGCTGTCACTTTGCTCCAGGACGTAACTATGTGCAGTGCAGTACATGTGCTAACATCTTACCTAAACTGGACCTGGTATTCGACCGCTCAATTATTGCCCTCTTGCTCGGATTATTTAGAACAGACCTCTTAGCAAGAGAAATGTCGGCTGTCACTCTAGTTATTGATATCCTATGAATAAGAACACAGGAAAGAACAAAAACACTGCAGTCATATTTTTACTGTACTGTATGTGATTTACATCTACTTTGTGTTGTAGAATGTGAACATAGTATAACACCAACCAGATGTGTTTTATAGTTGAATTATATCATTAAAGTAAGAAAAAGAGGCAGAAAGAAGCTCTCCTTTCAAGTAAAACCTATGATACTCAAGCACTAAAAAACCCCCACACAATTGTACGTTTGTCTATTTCACTTTTAACTGATAATATATACGTGTGAAAACATCATTTCTAATACCACACTCATTACTACATATATTTCTCTCTCTCTTTCTGTATGTAGCCATCCATCTACCTATACTGAGACACTAACACAAACTTTTCCCTGTGCTAATGAGGTGTGATTAGGATTGCCAACTTTCTAATCACAAAAACCCAACACCCTAGCCCCGCGCCTTCCCCAAGGCCCTGCCCCACCATGAGGCCCCTCCCCCGCTCACTACATTCCCCCGCTCTTCCCCACCCTCACTCACTTTCACTGGGCTGAGGCAGGGGGTTGGGGTGCGGGAGGCGGCGAGGGCTCTAACTAACAAGGGGGGTCCGGGATGGGGCCAAAAATGAAGGCTTCAAGGTGCGGGAGGGGGCTCTAGGATGGGGCAGGGAGTCGGGGTGTGGGAGGGAGTGAGGGCTCCGGCTGGGGGCTCTGCGGTGGGGCTGGGATGAGGGGTTCAGTGTGTGAGAGGGGGCTCTGGGCGGGTGCAGGGAGGGTGAGGGTGCTGGCTGGGGGTGCAGACTCTGGGCTGGGGCCAGGGATGAGGGGTTAAAGGTGTGGGAGGGGGCTCCAGGCTGGGCAACGGGAATGAGGAATTTGGAATGTGGGAGGGGGGCTGGAGGTTGAGGCAGGGGGTTGGGGTGTGGGAGGGGGTGAGGGCTCTGGACTGGGAGTGCTTACTCTCGGGGGGAGCCGGGGATGAGGGGTTTGGTGTGCAGGAGGGGGCTCCAGACTGGGGGGGTGGGGCCGAGGGATTCCGAGTGCGGGAGGGGGCTGCGGGTTGAGGCAGGGGGTTGGGGTACGGGGAGGGGGGCAAATGAGAGTTCCGGCTAGGTGTGCAGACTCTGCGGTGGGGTCGGGGATGAAGCGTTCAAGGTGTGGGAGGGGGCTCTGGGCTGGGGCAGGGGGTTGGGATGTGGGGGGGGTGAGGGCTCCAGCTGGGGGTGCAGGCTCTGGGGTGGGGCCAGAGATGAGGGGCTTGGGGTACAGGAGGGGGCTCAGGGTTGGGGGGGCGCTCAGGACTGGGGCAGGTGATTGGGCCTCAGGGTTGGGGCACGGGTTTACCTCGGGTGGTTCCTGGTCAGCGGCGCAGCAGGGCTAAGGCAGGCTGCCTGCCTGTCCTGGCACCGTGCTGCACCCTGGAAGAGGCCAGCAAGTCCAGGTCCTAGGCGTGGGGGCCAGGAGGCTCCGTGTGCTGCTCTCACCTGCAGCCACTGCTCCCCCCACTCGCAGCTCCCATTGGCTGGGAACTGGTTTCCAGCCAGTGGAAGTGCTGAGCTGGTGCTTGGGGCAGGAATAGCGTGCAGAATCCTGTGCCCCACCCCCACCTAGGACCCGGACCTGCTGGCTGCTTCTGGGGCACAGTGCGGTGCCAGGACAGGTAGGGACTAGCCTGCTTTAGCCCCGCAGCATCGCCGACCGGACTTTTAACAGCCCGGTCAATGGTGCTGACCAAAGCCATCAGGATCCCTTTTTGACCGGGTGTTCTGGTTAAAAACCGGACACTTGGTCACCCTAGGTGTGATATCAAAAATTATTTCACAAGCTAAAGTGGATCTCAGGCCAAGTAGAACAGCAGAGCCATAATAAAATAAAATAATAATACTTCATCTTCAAAGCATTTTATAAACATCCCTCTGAGGTAAGTAAAGAATGTAATCCCCAGTATACGGTTTGGGGAATGGCAACAGAGAGATTCTATCTATCTAGGTCTCATAGTCATTAATGGATTTATTCGCACAAACTCTTGTGAAGTAGGCAATTGTTGCCACTTTGCAGACAGGGAACGGAGGCACAGGGTTGGGTTACTTGCCGAAGGTCACAAAGGAATGTCTGTGACTGGTAATTAAAATGAGGTCTTCAGGATCCCAATCCAGCGAGCTATCCCCTACACTATGCATCCTGCATTCTAGAGCAGGCTAGTTAAGTCACTTTCCCAAGGCTGCAAAGGAAGTCCATATCAGAGGCAAAATTAGAACACAGGCTTGGAAGCCGGGAAATTCTAACCACCTCTCTCTGTCACACTTATGCACACATGCACCAAGCTGGACTATATGAAGTAGGTCACTGCAAAGAATACTCCTCACACTACAGGCTAGAGGGTGGCATTCAGTCATAGGCCGGAGCTGGAAATAGCATGGAGGGATCATTTTGCAGGGAGGGAGGGTAGAGTGGTGTGGAGAGGTATTCCTCTGTACCTCAGGGAGCACAGTTCTTCTCAGAGCTGCAAGTAGCACATATCATGTGCACTCTATGGCTGCCCAGCTCTGTAAACTGATGTAGAATGGGAGAATATAGTGGAGCCCCTTCCCTAACACATGAATGCAGGGATTACAATCGTTCCTAATCCTTGAGTGGACTGATACAAGGGGAGTGTGACGGGATTTAACTCCTACCATTGGCAAGGCAAGGGAAAGAACACCAATTAGTCATACTCTGCACCTGGAGGAGGTGCTCCTGGCCAGAGAAGGCAAAGTTGGCCTTATAAGTAGACTGAGGGAGCTCAGTTGGAGAGAAACTGCAGAGGAGACAGGTCTCTCTGGTGGAGGGAAGCCCGGGGATAAGGTTTAAAACAGACAAGTAACAACTGAGGAAGAACACTACCGGGGCAGGTTAGGCTTCTGCAGGAGGAGGCCCTGAGATAGAGCCAACAAGGGGACTACACTGAAGCCTCAGAGGGTCAGAAGGGCTATTACTCTAAAGATTTGTTTGGCCTTTTATTTGGACTCGTTTGTGCTATCCTGGAATGGGCTTGAAATGACTTTTCTGTTTGAAATTTCTTTCAAATTTCTTTTAAAATGTTAAAAAATGCTGGAAATCAGAAGAAAACATTTTTGTTTAGGGTTGAATGAAACACTTTGTTCATCTAGAAATAATTTTTTTTAACTTTAAAATTAACCAAAAAAATTTCAAAAATTTAGTTTTTGGTTCCACTCAAAACCATTTTTTAAATATTATTTTTCTGAATTGCCAGTGAACCCAAACAAAATCTGTTATTCACATAGCTTTAGAGCAGTGGTTCCCAAACTTTAACAATCTGTGAACCCCTTTCAATAAAATGTTAAGTTTTGCAAACCCCATCCTAAAAATGAGTATTTGCAGGGATTTTCTCCTTTACCTGAGTATAAATTATAAAAAGCAGTGATCTTGGAAATATAAAATTTTTTTTTATGACTTGCTTATTACACACTATTTATTAATAATTATTATTTATCATTACAGTATTTTTATTACATTATGAAAACGGCAACGCTCTTTCAAGATCTTACTTTTGTAGCTTGTATCACTTTGAATAAGCCTGTTATAAGACAAGGCTCCTATGTTTCATCAAGGAGTATCAGATGTGAAACAGCATGAAGATATTTAAGAAGTCAACTCAAAGAGTTCCTCCTACACAAGCATTCAGGTCTCGAGCAGTCCAGGCAAACAACGCACATTACAACAAAGCTTAAACTTGTTCTTCATAATAATTTTAAAAACAATACTAGCTGCCTATTTAATTTTCAAAACAGCAAAAACTATCCCTCTCCCTTTCCATTTCTTATAAGGAGTCTTGACGTTTAAATCTCCTCAGTGGGATAGATATGCTTGCTTTGATCTGCTTAGTTCTTGGAAGTCCAGGGGCTCCGGGCTGCTGGGCCCATGCTGCCCGGGATCCCTAGGGACAGCTCTGTCTGCCATTAGGGAATTTTTTCCCCCGAGAACCCCCTGTAACATTTCACGAACCCCAGTTTGGGAACCACTGCTCTAGAATAGAGCTGTACACAAAACTGATTAACTAAAATTGGTTTCTAACTTTAGTTAGATTGGTAGAAACCTCCTGTGCGGACACTCTTATTGTGGTTTCAGAATGCCTTACATCAACTAAGCTTAAATCAATTCCTCAGTCTTAGCAGTTTCACTGTTTCCTCTGTATCATTTAGGTGAGATTTTCACAAAGTATTTAAGGGATTTAAGAGAATAAATCCCACAAAAAGTCTTAGGAAAATCTCTTTCCATGGCCATTCCCCCTTGTTGTGGGTGTAGATTTGTCACACAGTAACAGTGGAGAGAATTTTTTTTAAAAAATTAGGAAAATACGGTTGGAAACCCATAAAAACTAGTGGGGGACTGAGAGGCAATTGTAGCACCTGAAATACCATTTAACTTATTTTTTTCAAAAACTGATTCGATTTCAAGTTGATTGTGTCCCTTTAAGATTTTAGGCTGTTAGCGCCTCACTTCAGCTATCTGTGGATGAAATTCATACCTCTGTCTGATCCGCCCTGCTAAGAGCTAACAGCAATGGGACAATTTGTAAAACTGACAGTGACATAGATTACAGACGGACCCTCTCTATTTCTCTCTTCTCTCTGCATGGACTAAATACACATCAGGGAAAGGCTACAGGATAGTACCTCTGACTAGATTTTACAACTAAAGGGGGGTTTATAAGGATGCTTTACTTTTCTTCTTCTCCTGTTTAAACAGATATTACAGATACAAACATTACTGATTTTTGTGGCTTCTGATACGCCGCAGTACTTCTCCCATACAGTACAGAAATATACTTCACAAAAGATATATTCATAGCAATCACATCCCAGCAACTTTGACAGGACTTGTCACTTCCAGTTGCCATGGTTTCCTATTAAAGATAATGACTTCCAGCTACCATAGGCGTATGCAAAGCTGAAGGACACGTGCCAACAACTGGGAAGAGAACAGATGTCACTGCTCTGTACCTACTCTTAATACAAATGTGTCCTGGGAATCCATGCAATAAACTGAAGTGAAATAAGATTAGTCAAACAGCTCAGGAGTGGGAGGGGGAAGGAGGGCATGAACGAGAATCATGAAGAGCTCAGAGAAAGGACATATTAAACTGCAGGCTGCTGTGTAAAATGCTCAATCCACCAGGTTTTAAATCAAATATTAAGGTTGTGGGTTTTGCTAATGTCATCTGTGTTCGGCAAATTAAAAACTGGGGAAGGGCTACATGTCTTACACCAGAGCCTGCAGCTAAAGTGGTCATTCCTCGGAGCTATTCACGGGTTAGGGAGGAGTTGTAGTCACTTCTCTGCCTCCCATGAATACCTACCCCACCCCTACTCCACAACCTAACCGGATAATCTTATTTTAGAGGACTTCTAATTTAAGCCTGCATATTAAGGGCATGTATACTGTGGGGAAAGGGGCACAGGGAGCTCCCTTCTCCTTCACGATCATCCATGGGTAATGGCTGGGCCTTAGGTGACCAGGCCAGTAGTAGCTGCTGGGCCAGGGTTGAAGGCAAGAATGGAGATTAGCTACCAAGCTGAGTCAGGAGGCAGGTACCAAAGTAAAGCCAGGCCTGGGTCAAAGGCAGAAGTCAGGAGCAAGAGGAGGCAAAAGACAAGGTGATAAGCTAGAATCTATGTTGCTGCTCAGACGGCTCCTTAGGGTAACTCCTGGTTTAAACAGTTGGTGTGGACCAAAGTTCTGTTGCTCTGGCTTCTTTGGGTAGTGCTTGCTGCGGTGCCTAGCTCTCCAGTAATGGCTGGGTGCTGCCTCACCTGGTTCCCCAGTGGTGACACAGAGGCAGTGGTCACCCAGAACTTCACAACCCCAAATTCTAGACCCATGGATAATTACAGCATGAAACAACAGGGCAGGATATGACCCACTGCTCAATGGAACACTAGACTGGGACCGAGCTAGTGCATCCAGCAGTGCTCTATCGCCCCAAGAATCAGCTGGCTTGGGGCCTCCAGAACCCTGGCTGCTCCTGGCCACAAGTACTAAGAAACAAACACTTTCTGGAGCAGCGGTGAGGAGTACTGCAGAGCACTTAGGCTGCCACACGTCATTGGGCCCATATCAGTACAGGCATGGATGGAGGGAATTAAACTAATAACAAAAAGGGAGGGTTAAAAGAGTGAAGATATGAGCACTCAGCACAATATCAAGATGTTGAGAACACTAATCAAGGAACCAAAGGACATGGAGAAGAAATTCTTTAATTGCCTATACATCAATGCTAGGAGCCTGGGTAATAAACAAGAGGAATTGGATCTTCTGATTTATTAGCATAAATTCAATGTAGTTGGTATTATTGAAACCTGGTGGGATGATTCACACAAGTGGAATGTTAAAATCAATGATTATAACCTATTTAGGAAGGATCAAATGAGCAAAAGCATAGTGGGAGTAGCACTCCATATAAAAAATGGCATTACCTGTTCCCAAGTCACTGATAACTCAGAAGAAAATTATCCTAATGCTTATGGATTAATGTCCTAACAGATAAAGCACAAGATGGAGTATTAGTTGGGGTCTACTATGGACCACTAAATCACACTAGGGAACTGGATGACCATCTCCTTATGTACCTGTGTACAATGTGTAGGCAGGAAAGCTGTGTGATCATGCCGGAACTTCAATTTGAATGACACATGCTGGAGGTCTCATGCTGCCAGTAGTAAAACATCCTTAGAATTTTTAAGCATAATAGATAATTTCATAACTGAAAAAGTGTTGCAGTCAACATGGGGAATTTCTAGTTTAGACCTAACAAATAAAGAGGAACTGATCACAGAATTAAAAGTTAATGGTAGCTTAGGTACAAGTGATCATCCCTTGATCACATATCTAACGTGCAAGCTGAACACAGTCCAAACCAGTAATATATATACACTTAGTGCTTTAATAGGGCCAGTTTCACAAAACCGAAAACAATAGAGACAAAACAGGTGGGAGGAAAATTTTAATAAAAAAATGTGAATGATCACTGGGAATCATTTAAGTACACCTCACTAAATGCCCTAAAAGCCACAATCAAGGAAGAAGACTGTTAGTTAAAAAACTGTCCTGGTTTTGAGAGGAAGTGAAGGCATCTGTAAATAATAAAAATATATATATAACAAATGGAAGAAGGGGGAAGTTAATAATAATTAATATAAATCAGAAGTTATTAATTGTAAAATGTTGATAAGAGAAGCCAAGGAACAGCAGGAGAAATCTCTGGCTAGCAGACTTAAGGCCAATAATAAGGAGTTTTTTAAATATATTAGGAACAAAAAGAATCCCACCAATGGTATTGGTCTATTACTACTAGATGTAAATGGTAGAATAATCAATAATAATGCAGAAAAGACAGATGTATTCAATAAATATTTCTGTTATGTATTTGGGGAAAAACAGATGATGCAATTTCATCATACGGTGAAGATAACACTCTTCCCATGCTACTAGTATATCTCTGGAGGATATTAAGAAGAAGCTACTAAGGTTAGACTTTTAAAGTCAGCAGGTCCAAATAATATGCATCCAAGAATTTTAAGAGTTGTCTGAGGAGCTTGCTGGACCATTAATGTTGATTTTCAATAAGTCTTAAAGCACTGGGGAAGTTCCAGAAGAAAGTTAATGTTGTAACAATTTTTAAAAGGGTAAACAAGATGACACAAGTAATTACAGGCCTGTCAGCCTGACATCAACCACAAGCAAGATAATGGAACAGCTGTTATAGGACTTGATTAATATAGAAGTAAAAGAGGTGAATGTAATTAATACATATCAACATGGATTTATGGAAAATAGATTCTGTCAAACAACTTCACATCTTCTTTTGATGAGATTACAAGTTTGGTTTATAAAGGCAATAGTGTTAACATAATAAACTTCAATAAGGCATTTGACTTCGTACCGCATGTCATTTGATTGAAAAATTAGAATATAAAAATCAGCACGGCACACATTAAAAGGATTAAAAATTGGCTAAGTAACAGGTGTCAAAATGTAACTGTGGGGTCCCACAGGGATCAGCTCTTGGCCCTACACTATTTAACATCTTTATCAATGACCAGGCACTCTGAAGAATGGGACTCATTTAACTGCTGACTTTTGACAAAAATGTAGTCAATTTTCTACAGTTGAAATGCTTTTTCTGACAGTCAAGTAAGTGGCTTGTATTCAGATCTGAGATATATATCGCAACAACAGAAAAATGGCACTAAAGGTACCCCAGAGGCTTAAGACAAGCATTTATTATGTGACCATGTCACAAATTGTCCTAAAGAAATGTAATTTGGACAGTTCAGAGCTACTGTAATTAAATACTACTCCATGTGAAATTAACCCTTTTCATCAGCAAATTCTACATTGGAGTGCCAAAGTATTAGAGAGTTTAGAATTTTAGGTATTCTTCAGCTTTTTGTCTTAGGAGATCCCACATCCCACAGTGATAGCAGTCCACTCTTCTCCCATAATTCTATGAAGGCTTCAAAAAGTAGCAAATTCCTAGGAGGGCCATCATCTCAGATGTGCTTGCCATCTCCTCCTCCTGTGTCACAATACTAACCCCCTTTATATTTATCACATTAACTCTAGGGAGCTCAGGTCCCCTACCCTGATGTTAACATAGCATCAGAGTCATTTGAAGTCAAAGGCCACAGCTTTAATAACAACTAATCAGCCACTAAAAACATTGATTTGCCCACATTGTGTGCTACGTTACACACATGCAAGTGTACTGACTTCAGTGGAATTTCACACCTATAATTCAGGGCAGATTTGACCCATTGAGTCTAAATTTATGCAACTCACACAGCAAGGGGCCACATGGAAAAAAGCACTAAGTGGAGGGTGTCAGTTCAAGTAGCTCCTCCTGCATTCTGACTTTCATATTTTCACACATTCTTCCAGCCCCTCAGCATGTAAGTTACACCAATTTAGGCTCTTTAAAAGGATAGCTGGGGCCCTACTGGAGCTCTGCTGGAAGGTGCATTGACTCATCACATATCCTTGACTCTCTGACCACACTCTTTACTGTCAAGTGCTGTCTACTTTCAGGGCTGCAGCTAGTAGATGAAAGTTTCAGGAGTCTTGTGGCCCCGCAACTTCATTTCACCACTGATGGCCTAGAATCTACAAGTGGAAACCAATGAGCACAGTGAACCTCTAACACCAGTTTAGACTTTCACCCACTAATCAATATATGAAACTTACACCACCTTACTCTAGATAAGGGCTACAGGTTTAGTTTCAGCAGCTCAGTCACCATGCTGGATCCTTACAACAATCCATTTGAACCAATCCAGAAACACAAACAAAACAGTCAGCACTACCTTCAGGTTTCAGAGTAGCAGCTGTGTTAGTTTGTAACCGCAAAAAGAAAAGGAGGACTTGTGGCACCTTAGAGACTAACACATTTATTTGAGCATAAGCTTTCGTGAGCTACAGCTCATTTCATCGGATGCATGCACTATCTTCAGTTATCTTGATATTTAAGAAAATATTGTACTTTTTAAACCCATCCACACAAACAACAGGGTCTGTAGGAATTATCCCATGAACCAAGTTTTAATGACTTGTAGCCTTTAGCTTAGTGAGATTGGTCACTTGAGCCAGCACTGGGCTTCTCATCTGGATACATTTAAAAATCTTAGCAAAGAGGTTATCCTTCCAGAAACCAACTCTGCACAATGTCACAGTCTCAGTAATGGGCTGTTTGTCATTAAATCAGGAAGGCTTTTAAAGCCGTTGGAGTCTCTCCTAAAGTTCTGCAGCATTTTTTGACATGTGAGAGCATGCGGTGTGCCCATGGAAAGCAGAGTTCAAAGGATCTAGGACCGAAGTTTAATAATCCACAAATGGGTACTTACTACCAAAAAGGAATGAATGACAAAAAAGGGAGCCCTGTCTATTGGGTGTATATATACAGGAAGTAATTTCCCTGGAGTGGATACCACAGAAAATATCAACTATATATGTTTGATAGCAACAACTGAAATGCCAATTTTGCTTTTTGCCATTACAGTGCCTTTACCAGGACTTCCCCGGGGGTTGAGCCAACCCCTAGAACAGAGATCGGCAACCTTTGGCACGCAGCCCACCAGGGAAATCCGCTGGCGAGCCGAGGTGGTTTGTTTACCTGCAGCGTCCACAGGTTCAGCCGACTGCAGCTCCCACTGGCTGCGGTTCACCGTTCCAGGCCAATGAGGGCTGTGGGAAGTGGCGGCCAGCACATCCCTTGACCCACACTGCTTCCTGCAGCCCCCATTGGCCTGGAATGGTGAACCGCGGCCAGTGGGAGCTGTGATCGGCCAAACCTACAAACACTGCAGGTAAACAAACCATCCTGGACTGCCAGCGGATTTCCCTGATGGGCCGCGTGCCAAAGGTTGCTGATCCCTGCCTAGAACATCAGGGACTTCCCCAACAACACCTGAGAGCAGCAATAGAGCAGTGGGCCCACTCTAAATTCTTGAATTAAAATTCTTCTCTTGCTCTCAGTTGCTCAGTTTCTTTGCATCAGCTGAGGAGGCTGTATACTTTGTTCTCTCTCCCTCCTTCATCCCCCTGCAGTTTCTGCAACCTTTTCAAGTACCTGATGTGTTTTCCTACCTTTTGGTTTTGGGCATTGTCTTTTTCAAAATTTAATTTTTAAATATTTTTGACTCGACTGCATTTAATAGCTGATTTTTCTGAGGCACCTGCCCTGAGCCTTCTCTTTGCTTACTATTTAAATTCACTTTGTTCCTGATAGTTATTCCAGCATCAGGGTGTGATTAGTTTATTTAGAGCAAATTCTGTTGTATGAGAGCCCTGAACTTGACAAATGGTATCAGATCGAAATTAGCCCAGTAAATGGTAACTTCAGAATGAAATAAAAAAGCATTAATGTTTCGAGACCAGTAGATTTCAATCATTTTGCTAGATCTAGTACCCAATGCCCATGAAACTTTGGTATAATGAAAGGGTTTTAAATGAACTTATTTGAGGCCAAATTCTATTCTCTCTTATGAT
Source organism: Eretmochelys imbricata (assembly GCF_965152235.1). Lineage (NCBI taxonomy): Eukaryota > Metazoa > Chordata > Testudines > Cheloniidae > Eretmochelys > Eretmochelys imbricata. The sequence goes on from NC_135582.1 coordinate 28,233,557, forward strand.
GGTGTAAATCTGGAACAACTCAGTTTGCTCCAGTGGTGATACGCCATTATAGATGAGAGCAGAATTTGACCCACTGCAAACAAAAAATCAACTTTTTTGGTCTGAAAAAAAATTCTTGAAGCAATTTCCCCCGCCCCCCAATTTTTCAGTGTCGGCAGCAAATTAAAAAAAAAAAAAATCAGTTATTCACACAGTTCTACCTGTTCAATGATATTCAGCAAGGGTAGGTGGAAGCCTCTTAGATTAAAAAAAATCCGATTTGTTGAGCTCATTTGACCAGCAATTATCCTGTATTGTGGTCTCATGAGATAAGCAGAGTCAATATTTGAATAGGAGACATCCGGAGAAAACGCTGATACTGCAGAAAGTCCTGCTGGCGATTCAGTCGGTGGCACTGTTTCCTCTGAGTCAGGAGAGAACTAGTGTCCCAGCCTGGTGCAGAGAGGCACCATGTTCTTGGGAGGTATACTCAGGGCATGTCTCCAGTTACCGGTAGATCAGCACTGCCGCAACTGACACAGCCAGTGTCGATTTAGCGGGTCTTGTGAAGACTCACTGAATCGATGGGAGTGCACTCTCCCATCAATTTTTGTACTCCACTTCCCCGAGAAGCATAAGGGAAGTCAACAAGAGACGCTATCCCATCAACACAGCACAGTGTAGGCACTGCAGTAAGTGGATCTAACTATGTCTACTTCAGTTACGTTATTCATGTAACTGCAGTTGCATAAGTTAGATTGATTTACAGTGGTAGTGTAGACCAGCCCTCAGATGCAACATTAAAAAGAACTTAAGATCCTTGCCACACATCATCATTAAAGATTCCATGGCACTTTTCTTTTTTCCCTTGTCAAATTCCATCTAGGGTAATTACATTCTGCCTACCTACATTTTCCCTGCAATTTCAGTTGGATTTAGTATTCAGGCAAAATTCTGCTCTGTTACAACCTTCCATTCCTCATGTTGTTATGCACTCTTAAAAACAGTTGTTGTTTGTCACCCTGTGGCTGCAATTCAGTGTTGAGTAAAAGGATTTCTACATCTATAGTTGGTATGGGCGTTGGGATCCTCCTTGATAAAAGGCACCACATAAAATTATTATAATGTGGGAAAAAACATGAAAAGGATTATATTTCTCACCTCCCATCAAACCTGTGCTTCAGGAAGTCAAAGAGGGCTTTCTGCATCATGTCTGTTACCTTTGCAGAGGTGAGGAAGGTTGAACAAAGAGGATTGACAGGGAGAGAAAGAAGTCAAAAGTAAGAAAAGAGGCAGAAGGTAAGGACATTTCCAATAATCAATGTCCTTTACATAGATAGTAATCATTTAATTGTAGTGCTATCATCAACGAGCTCTCATTCAAACACATCTGGTAGCTGCAATTTATATCTATACCGGGGTCTTAAACACGCAGCCCACGGGCCGCATGTAGCCCACAGAGTTATTTCCTGCAGCCCACCATAGGCACTAACTCCATCAGCAGCTAAGCTCCCCACACCCCCTTGTCCTCCCGAGAGCGCTGCGTCCCTGCTCCTCCGCCTACCCCCCAGCGCTTCCTGCCACCAAACAGTTGTTTGGCGACGCTTAGGACTTTCCAGGAGGGATGGGGGAGTAGCGGGGATGAGATGCGCTCAGGAGAAGAGGCAGAGAAGAGGCGGGGCCGGGGCGGGGATTTGGGGAAGGGACTGGAATAGGGGCAGGGAGGGGGTGGAGCCTCATGGACTAGATGAGCAGTCTGAGGTATGAAGTTCAGCATGTATGATTCTTTGCTGTGAGTAGTTGGGAAGAATGTTTGTTAAAAAGTGGCAATGTATTTTGTATGAATAGTTACTTTAAAAAGTTCCTGCCATTACAGCTATGTTGATAAACTGTAAGTGTAGATCATCAGTGTTACTGACCACATAAGGAATACTTACAGGTGTTTATATTTTATTAAAACCCCTCTTCACATTACAGTTTTAAAAAAGTTAATACACTGACTTTTAATAGCATACTATATTACTCCTCATTTTTTTCATTTTTGACTCTACTTTTGTATGAAAAGGTTTCAGTGATGCGGCCCTTGGGCCAATGTAGTCGTCCTCGTGTGGGCCTCACGGTGAGCTGAGTTTGAGATCCCTGATCTATACAGATGGAATAAATACTTCATTATAAATGTTTACTAGTCTTCTGAAACATACTCCACAGTGCTCATATGCAGGAGTGTTCTAACAGCACTGGTCAACATCTTTACAATGAGATCTATGGGCAGAAAATGGATCTGGATCCTATTACCAGACATGGGTAAAATCCTGAGAAATGCTGAGCACCTGTAATTCCCACTGACCTGTTGGGTGAACTCTTTGGCCCTTTCAGAGTAATTCAGACTGCCACCCATTATCTGCCAGTCTAGACTGTAACCAATTCAAGACCCTGTGTCTCTGGCAGTTTATTTCTCATCAATTGTATTTTTCACATGCCTCTTGCACACTTTCATCAGAAAAAGTGTGCAAAGAACTTTCCCATATAGATTGCAGATGTGTGTCTCTCTCTCTTTCTCTAACTGAAGGAAATATCCTAATTCAATCACCATTTAACTGGATACTTTATGCACCTAAGAGATGTTTAATTTCCAAGAAGTCCTTTTTTTTTCCAAGGGAGATTCTCTGTGTCTAATTTGTAGCATGTTGTATACTTAAACCAGCAAACAAAACCCCTCCAATATTTGAGAGTCCTTTGACCAAATTCATTTAGGCTGCAGCACCACTGAAGTCAATTCAGTTACGCCAAGGAAGAATTTTTACCCCTTGAGGGGAAAGCGACCATGTAATTAAAAGGCAGATATTAGAAAATGAGATTCAGTCGAGCCTTTCTAATTCTCACTTTGCTAATCTGCAAATACAATAATTCTCACCCAAAAAAACCTGATTTAAGAGCGGGGCGCTGCACTAATAATAGCACCATACTGTCATATTACTCATACTTCACTACTTCTATAAAATATATTACAAATACTTTTACTCATATGCTGTGAAGTATTATCAACATTCATTAAACTAAATGAAGTGTAACTGATTATATGTTCATATTCCTTTTTGACCCAATTCAGCAAAGCACTTTATGTGCTTAACTTTCAGCACATACTAACGCTGCTTTGCTAAATAGGATGGACTTACACCTGTGCTTAAAAGTTAAGCATGTGTTCAAATGCTTTCCTAAATCTGGATCTTACTTGCTAATTTGCAGAATTTAATAATGAATGTCCTGGTTATCTGTGCATATTAGTGAGGCTTTGCTGAACATATTGTTATGCTGAATACAGGGTGATGGTTTAGGTGGGTTAGGATTCTCTTCAGCCTCAAATTTCTATGCAATAACTTTAAAAAAACAGAACACCCCACACACTTCAGAAATAGTGATGGGTTCACAAGATTAGCGCCTGGAGTAGGAATGTAGAAATTACCACACTGGAGCAGACCAATGCTGCAGCTAGTCTAGCCTCAGTTAGGTCTTGTCTCCACACAGAACTTGCACTTGTTTAACTAAGGTCACATGAGAAAGTTGCACTGGTTTAACTTAAGATGTGATGTTAAACTGCTTTAGTCAAATGAGGGCAAAAGGCTGTGTAGCCACACTTATTTAAACCAGGCTTATTTGGATTTAGCATAAATCTACTAGGATTCAGTTTAAGATAAATCAGAATAAAAGTATCGACACAGCCTATTGCACCAGTTTAACTAACTTGTTCTAAAGGCTGAGTTATGTTAAACCAGTGCAATATCTGCATGTAGACAAGGCCTTTGGACACATACATACATATAATTTCCTACAGTTAAAGATTGCTTGTAGCTACTGCAATCAAATCAGGAAGGACTACAAAGCGAACGTATAATACTTTGTAGCAGACTAGAAAATAGTAATCAACTGTAACTAACTAGAATAGATACCTCATAACCTTTCAGAGATGGGCCAACTAACACAACAGGCCTCATGGATGGCACTACGTCATAAGGAGGAACATGTTCCGTCTGAAAGAAGAAAATGTCCCATCAGCACATAATCGAAAACAGACTCAGCATGTAAACTGTAGAAACTATATAGCAAAATACACTTACCACTTTTTGTTTCTGTTTTGCTAAAAGACCAAAAACAAGAACTTAATTAACATGCATACTGCGCATAACGCGATAGCCACAAGATTTGCAAACAAAGATAATTCTGTCAATGCACTTTTGATTTGTATTTCTGCATCTCCTTTCTGATCAGTATTAGTCACTACTCTTCTGAGGGAGTCTGCCAGCTTTTCTGGTTCTTTTCTCCAGCTCTCTACATGACTGATACGTTTAGAAGCAAATATTTTTTTCTCCTCCAATTATTTTGGGGAAGGTTTGAACAAATAAGCATTTATCTATGGGATATATTTATAAATTAGTAATAAGAGGGTGTGGAGAAGCCCTTTATTTTATTTGCAACTTTAAGGTAAGTTTAAGAAACAGTAATAGTTTTCTTTATATAAAATCCAAAATTCACCTGTGGAAGTGGGTGTAGCTCTAAATGTGCCAGACACCATTTCTCCAAGACTTGAAGAAGAATTTCCACTTGATTTCCTACAGCATTACAAAGAGTGCCCATTAGCACAAAGTATTCTGAGAGTGAACTCACAAGGCCCTACAACTCCTATTCCAGCCTCAGAGATGCTGCACTGCTGTCCCATGGACTGCCTAAAGGTTGGGAGGAGGAGAAATTACATCCCATATGCCTCTTCTTAATTCACCACGCAGTCATATGATCAGAGAAGGGTGAGTTCCATCACTTGGCCCCAGTGATACAAAAGAGATTCACCTACACAGATTCCCATAATCTGATATTCTCTTTTACTGTGCATCCATCCCAGTTAGGTACCTCCCTCTCCAAACATCAAGGCGCAAGGGCTAACACTCAGCTATTTCAAGCTGTAAAAGCAATTTGGATAAATCAGAGTTGATGTTTTCAATTATTCTAGAAACATTTCCCCAGACAGTTTACTCTTGAAATGATTCCTGAGCTTGATTAAGTAAATTAGTATGGCAATTCCCTGCCATTACTTTATAGGCTAAATTATGCTCCTCACTTTTGCCATCTATTATGGCTAGATTCAATCATCTCACCTTTCTTTCCTTTACAATCAATTATCTAAAAGTATCATTATCTGCACCATCTCATTAGTATTAGTAGGAGTTCCACAATGGCATTAAAGTAAGTCTGTTGTCTGTGTATTTAGTCAGTGGATGGTGACATGTTCACACACAGTAGTCAGGCCTCACAGTGATTAACTGTCAGAGCTGTGGTTCTCAGGCCTGTCCTCAACCCTGTGTTAGCCAAGAGGGGTGGGGAGGTAAGGAGAAGACAGGCTGGGGATGAAAGTGGAGAGACAATCTGAGGTGAGAAGCAGTGGAGCCAGCCAGAGTGCAGTCTGTCTTAAAGAAAGGGTTGCAAGGAGATAGGAGTGCTGCAACACTAACTGTATCTGTGCTGTTCCCAACATGCCAATTTACTGGTGAGTCAGAATGAAAATAGTATGAGAGAAAATCTTAGGGCCCATGAGTGATCACTGATCTGCTCTAACCCTGCATGGGCTCAGACTGCTTGTCCTCCAGAACCCTCCACACTTTAGTCCCCATCCTGTAGGACTCATTTTTCAAAGTTTATCCCTGTAGTTTTCCTGTCCCTCGTATTCAACATCAGAGACATGAGAGATCTAGGATGCCTGCTACTTTCTGCAAACGTGTATATTTTAACCCGCTATCCATTTTGGTATATGAATACAAAACCATTTTTAGACAGGTGAAGATTGAGGAATACACTAAAACAAATCAGCTGAACTTCACTAATATTGCCCAGTGTTTGTTGTGTTTTGAAATGGCTAAGGACAGTCTTACCCTCCATGGAAACGTCCTCTCTTCTGCTCCTGCTGAATTCGGATATTCTCCAGCCTAAGTGGGCTTGGAATGAAGCCAATCTCACAGCCCTCTTTAACCAGCCTTCCTATCCACCAGTCGTTATTATATTTCTGTAATGCAGACAGATTATTGACTTCACTCACAAATGCCACCTGTCCTAACTAGCTCTGAGCTATGTGTTATCTACAGTCTTTAACTCCACATTACCCTTTGAAGGCCTGCATTCCTGCTGAAAGCTGAGTATTGGCCAAATTGTGTGCATTTAGAAGAGTCAGCAGGAAAAGATGTCATACTGAGAGCTCTCAAGACTGAAGACTTGTATGTGCCCACAGAACAGGTACAGCCCAAGCTGTGTCAGTACAGGTTTCTCTCTGAACTTTTTCAGCCTTGACATGGAGTGTCAAACTCTATATTCACTCTCTACGTCCAGGAATGACTTTTCTGCTGACACCATCAACAAATATGCAAACTGGTGTCAAGGGTAATGGTAGTTTGGGAGACTGGTCTATTATCTAACACCCTAATCACTGGACCATCTTTCCTCTGTCTTGACTTCAGTTTACTTGCAGTCCTATACTCTAGAAACAGCTAAACCACTTGGATATATTTTTTAATTCAGTTAAGAAATTTAAGTTAAGAAATTTTACTTCCAGAGACTTTAATACAATAAAACCATGCTTTAAGAAATGTATTTTTAACTTTTGTTAACATTAGGTTAATTTAATTGAAAGTTTGGCCCAATCTAAACTACAGTGATATAAAGAGTGATGCCATAAAGACAAAAGGTTTGTTGCAACTGTCTGGTAACAGGACTTTTTAAGCAAGCCCTTTTAAAGATTTACAATTTGTTCTCCTCATTTAGGTCCTTGTAAATTGAGCAGATTATATGTTTTAGCAATTTTGTAATTTTTTAAAAAACTGAAATTATTTTTTGTCAAGAACTCTTGGCACCATATTTCAAAAGGAATATTTGTTTTCCTAGAGAGGTTATACATAATTAAAGCCAGAATGTATCAATCCCATTTTAATACTTTCAGAAAAAAATAAGTCAAAGATTTGTTTGCAAAATGAGTGAGGAAGCCAAGTATACCCCTATCTCTCTAAATTATCAGTTCCCTGGCCCCAAACTCTCAGGGACTTAAATTCGTTCTTGGGCAACTAAATAAACACATTCTAAAGCTCCTATTTGAAGTCAATGAGATCTGCACCGGCTCAGGACCAATTAAAAAAAAAAAATCAGACCACTTATTTAGGGGCCCAACTTTAGGCTCTCAAATTTGAAAGTTCGGCCTCAATAACTTCCTAGCAAAAGTATATTTTTCCTCACTTTCCAAACAAAGGATAATGAAAACCGCAGAAAAACTTGTTATATACTATTATAATATGCTAGTTTAAAAACATAGCCCAGTATCTTGTCTCAGACAAAAGCCAGGTTGACTGTTCCACTCTTCCCCAACAAATTGTGTTGATCTGTGTGTCTGAAAGTTCTGTTTCTACCAGTTTTCCCAGTACTGAACTTAGGCTCACTGGCCTGTAATTTCCAGGATCTCCTCTGAAGCTCTTTTTAAAAATTGACATTACATTAATTACCTGCCAATCCTCTAGGACAGAGGTGATTTAAGTGATAGGTAACATACCAGAGTTAGTAGTTCGGCAATTTCATATTTGAGTTTCTTCAGAACTCTTGGGCAAATACCATCTGGTCCTGGTGACTTATTACTGTTTAGTTTATCAATTCGTACTAAACCCTCTTCTACTGACACATCAATCTGGGACAGTACTTCAGATCTGTCACCCAAAAAATAGCTCTTATGTGGGTGTCTTCCCAACATCCTCTGCAGTGGTGACTGATGCAAAGAATTCGTTTCAGAAACTGTAGGCTGAACTGCAAGACCCTACTTTCTGGGAATTTCACAAATAAATCACCAACTAAAGTACCAGCCGACCATTTTTAAACTGATCTTGTTCCTGGCTGTCCATTTTAGAGTAACATCCACAACTTCTGGCATCTTTAGATGGATTGTTACAGGTAAAAATATCTGTGCTGGAAAATGTACAAAGTTCTGCATATATAATGTTTTGCATCAACAATAAAATGGGCTATATTAGAATTTGTTTTGCAAATTCATAAAATACAATGACAATATTTGTGTATTGGAAGGAGAAGGGAGAATTGCCATTCTAGTAAATTCCAAGGGATTACAACTAGGAGCTGTTTGATAAGAGAAATTTCAAAAATCGCAGGACTGTAAAGCATAGATGGGAAAACCTCAAAAGGCTCCTGAGCTGAAGTGGTATCAGGCCCCCTAAAAATCAACCCACAGAATATATGGATCAATCTTGTTTTGCAAGTTCTAAACCTGCATGTGTGTGTGCAAAACAACATGTTGCACATGCACATGTTGTGGGTTCACTTTAGGAAGCCCAGAGAAAATTTGCAGGAAATATCTTCAACATACAGTAAAAATGATTTTCTCTCTAGTTAGCATTTTAGGACGGTGCCCCTACACCTTAGCTCCCCTCTCTGCTCTGAGGTCTCATTTCTTTCAGTCTCTCCCCATACATCTACACAGTGATTGGCACTGAGCTTCAGAGCCCAGATCTACTCACTCAAGCTTGCAGGGCTGAGGCTACCATGCTAAAAATAGGTGTGTAGATGTTGCAGATCGGGCTGTGAAGTGCAGGCAGTAACCAGCTCCAGCCAAAGCTGCAACATCTACACAACTGTTTTTAGTGCAGAAGCCTGAGCCCCGTGAGCCTGAATGAGTTGACCCAGGCTCTGGGACTCTGCCATTTGTTGTGTAGATGAACCCTATGTCCCAAGGCAGAAAGCTTTCCTACAGATGCTTCTTCTTACTCTCTTATTCTAGGTCCTCTTCTACAGGCCCTCCCTAGGTGGCTACCTGCAGACCTGGTGTAAGCCAGTATAATTCCACTGTTTGGCTCAAGGTGTCCTTTCTCTGGCTATCTACTACCGGTCTCAATCTCACTGCTTTAGTGAAGAACAAAATCTATATCCATCAAGTTCAAGTGGTTTTAAAAATCTACAAAGACATGATTTCCCTTCCATGCTTTTAAGACCTGACAATGAATTAGTAGCTTCAAATTCTTAATAGTACAAGATACAGCTTCATGGCACTGGAATCCTGATAAGGATGAATGATCCTGGATGTTATTGCTAATCAAACAGATGCTCTGTGTAATGCTGGCTGCTATTCAGCTTTCCTTTTTGTCTTGCGTGGCTCATATCTGACTGCTTAGGTTTTAGTTGTTGGCAGGTCAGAGGAATAATTGCATGCTGTAGTTACCTCTTTAATGTGCAAAAAGTCCTTGGCATCAAAAGAGATGGCAGTGCTTGGGACAGGAACATCTTCATCCAGTGCGCCACAGTAACTCACATTAGTCTTAACTGCAAACGCTACAGGTTTAGACTAGGAACAAAAAAAAACATGTCACAAGCATATTACAGAAGTGTTCTTGTACTTTTTAGATTCAAGAGTTAGTGTGCTGTATCAAATTAAAAATTTACTAGTTGTGCATTGGCACATACACCCAAATTCAGACCTAATGTAAGCGGACACAACTCCACACAAGTCAATGGAGTTGTGCTTGCTTACATCAGGTTCAAATTTGAGCCATGTGATTTGTTACAAAAGAGAATTGATCCATCGGTATCAATCCCCTTGTAGGATAATTCAAAGGAAGGTAATTCCTCCCTCTACAATGCATCCAGTGGAGTGTGGTACACTAGGTCAGAAAATTCTTCCTTTGCAGAGATTCTTTTCTGTCCTAAGGCATGAAATGTGATGGAAGATCTTACTTAAGATGTAGGCTACAAAGTACTCTGGATCCTACATAAGATGTAGGCTACAAAGTACTCTAGTATTCTGACTAATTCCTGCTGGTGTAAAATGGGCTGTATGCCCTGAGTAGCAAGACATTTGTGAGGAACACAGCATCACAAGGTACCTACAAAATCCTTTCTGCTGGGGGGGCCAAGGGTTGCCTAAAACTTCCTCAAAAGTATGTGAAGCTGACCAAGACAGTGGGGTGGCCAGAGCCACAGGGAGATATGCTGATTCAGACCTATGGAAAAGTCCTATGGAATTTAATAGGAATGAAACTAGGAAGGTTCTACAGAAATGTAATAGGTGTTATAGGAATTAATCCAAAAATGTATAGAACTTAATAGAAAACGAGAGAGCCTTTCTACAAGCTTTTTAAAATCATCTATAGAAGGGATAGAATTTTCTATTAAATTCTGTAGGACAGTCTAAAACCCCATAGAAAGTGTATCATTTTTAACAAGCCTCTCCCAGCAGGGTCCCAACTATTCTCTGAAGTTGGCCTCCTTCAAGAACCCCTGGAAAAGTGTGGCCCTGAAAACACTGCCTGCTTTCCACTGCTGAAAAATCCCTCCGGAATGTATCTATCCATACCCCCAATTTATTTTACTGTCACCACCATCACTGAAGTATCTGAATGCCTGACCGCTCTGTCAGAACATTTGTCATCTGCAGCCCCTTTCTTCACAGGGTGAATCAAGTAACCAACATTTTGAGAAACAAAAAAAAGGACTAATTTGCAGCCACTGGGTCAAAATCCTATATCTGACTATATTGGTACAATGGCAATTGAAATGAATGGCACTCATGTACACACATCAGAGGGCAGTATTTGTCCCATTATATTTACATCCAGTCCATCCACAGCTCATCTGTAGGGTGACCACCTGTACCAAATACAAATTCAAAAAACTGTCAAGCACATTGCTATGAAAATGTGGTAGAAGTCTCTTATGTTGTTCTCCTTTTCTTTCCGTAAGTAAGAGAGTCAAATTCCACTCTCATTTACACATGTAGGACCTACCAACACACACAAGGTTGCATGGGTGTGACAGCAGGATTTGGCTCTATGTTTTAGGTAGTATCTTCTTTGTGAAAATATTTGGTATTTCCCCTTCTAGCATCTTGTATTGGTTGACAAGCTATTTTCAAATTCTATGATCACCATTATAAACCTGTAGAATGAATTCTAACACTATGCAAAGGTTGACATGGAACCAAATGCCATATAACTTTGCTATTATTAAAGCTGAAAAGAAGAATTCACCTTTGCCCTTTCAAGCTGAATAGCTGCTTGCTGTTCTCTCTCCTGGCGGATTGCTTCTCTGTCCTCTTCCAAAGATACATCAGAATCTGATGGTCTGCTTGTGTATGAATCTGCTGATCCCTAGAAAGAAGAGCACATCGTTAAGAGAAATTATATGCTGCTTAGAAGAATCCAAGCCAAATTCACAAAACATTGCTCAAGTGTTTCTTTCCTGAATTTTGTTATGTAGATTTTTTGTATTATTTCTGATAGGAAATTGTACAGGATATAGTTAGGAATTTAAGTGGTTTTATAGTTTTTTATTTTTCTGAAAAACACAAAATTCCAAAGGAAATCTCTCTCTTTCTCAGAACATGTGCAGTATTTTAGTCTCTCTGATGGGTATGCATCATAAGGCAATCAGCACTGGGCACAGCACAACAACCTATTACAATATTTAAATCCTGTGTGATAGCCTTAGATTAAAGATCAGCTCTCCATCAAAGGTTACATCACATCAGATAGAATCAGATTATTATATGGCTCAGTTAAAAATCACTTCTCTGTGTAAATATATTAGTGATATATAAGTACTTTACTCAGTACCCAGCAGCACTCAGAATTATTCTATGCATCATACCTAAACACAAACATTCGTGAATCAAGAAGCGAAAGTGGCCAAATGCCAGAACATACTATTAGAAGTTATTTGACAATGGAACACATAAATCCAAATGCATCCTATGCAATGACATAAGATAGGGATGATACATGAACCAGAAGGGGTATACATCAGTCTGCAAGGGGGAGAAACAGGATATACTGTACAGTAAGATGTCTTGTTCAAGTCACTATTCAGGATGGGTGGCACAATCTACAACCAGTAGTGTTTTTACACTCCCCTTTATAATAAGCAACTCGACATTGAGGTCCTGATTCTGCAATTAGATCAGCACAAATGTACCTTAATGCCTTCATGGATCCAATTGCGGGATAGGGGCCTGATTTTGTAAGAAAGACAAAAGAATGTACAAAGTGCAAATATTATTAATCTAAAAACCAAAATAGACCCCAGATGCCTAGCAAAATTAGAGCTCAATTCTACTTGCATGACTCTTCATTTGAATAAAGATGTGCCTCAGTTCTAAAAAGGATGTCAAAAAGACACGTTAAAATTATTTTTGGAGTGGCCAGATCCTGCAAAATGCTAAGCTCTAGGATTTGGTCCTACAGTCAAGTAAATCTCCCATGGTAAGGATATGCACATGACCATTCCATTTCCCGAACAGGAGGAATGTCTATTTTTATCCTTGTTTAGGTGAGTAATGCCTTTGCTACCAAACTTCCTTCCTCTTTCTGCACTTGATCCTGTGCCCAATGAAATTCCCAATCTCCCACTGACTCCAGTTATTCAGAATCAGGTACTATTTGGTTTGGCATTTGATTAATTTGCAGTTGGTTTAATGTATTAGCACCCAGCAATAGCAGCGGTTAATTTTATTTCAGTTACAGATTCTGCATGGTTATGACACACCATGTGTAGCTTTGCACAATTACAAATGTTTGAGGTTCTGTATTACAAACTTGAATGCAATGGCAATTAATACTTTAAATATCAGCACATAATATATAAAGTTTAGAGTACAAACCCATATGTAAATGGCATAATTTAGTCTCACGAACACATTTTTATATCTACATATTTTGCACATTTCTGAGTTCAGAAAAGCACAACGCTAGGACCCTAATCATACAAACAAAACCATCCTTGAATCCATGAGAAAGCAATTAAGTCAACAGGACTGCATAAGAATCTATCCATGCAGATCTCCATGCAGAAGCTGGATCTAGTACCGTACACTAACGATCAAAAGCCCCACAGGAACTCTGCACCACGCTGTTTGTGACCATCGCTGTAAAATATTATAGAATTTTATATGAGAGAAGCATTAATTAACTGGATCTTCTGTATTTAGTGAAGTGTTGGCCAATAAGTACAGATCACATTTCTAAGTGATCACATTTTCAGTAGCAAACTGAAAAAAATCATCTTCTCATCCAGGAAAGCCATTAAAAATCTATTTTTGTCAAATGGATGACTATTTTGTCTCATCACAATTTTTTACAAGAGTTTTAAATTAACTCATGACTCAATCAATTCAGATACAAGTACATTAAAAAAGCCTTTTAAAAACTGATCTTCACTGCTATGATAAATAATATCCTATTTATTCTATGGTGATGTCATTTCAGTATATTTTCGTGTCTGAAGCTATTTAACAGCATAACTGTATTTGGCAGTGATCTTAGACAAGTAAAATAAGTAGAGACCGAGGTTAAATCAACAGTAATTCTCAGAACTCTCATCATAAATTCCACGTAAGTACAGCAGCATTCAGTCAGGTATGCTCTGATGCGAGTATCAGACATACCCAAAGGGATATTCAAAGGTGTGAGATTTAAAGAAACACGATGACGAAGTTTTGGAACAAACTGATTGTAACAACTTAGGCTGTAGACCCAATATTTTAAGGACATATATTAGACAGTCAGCTAGCTACTTAAGTTAAAAACAAAGCAACTATGGCATAAAACATATCTGCATCTCTGTCTGGAAATCACAGCATTTGTCCAGTGATCCTGTCTACTGAAGTAACACATGGGCTGATATTCAAAGGCAGACTTTGAGCTGGGTGCCTGTGTTTTCGCACCCACAATAACTGAAGCTGCAAGTCTAAGGGAGCAAATAATTGTGGGAAAATAAGTGCCCAGACACATAAATACCTGATTGCACCTGAAAATCATTTGGGGCATATTTTATGACAAAGTTATTTGAGTATGTGATTGTCAGCAAAAAGTCAGAAGTTGAGTTTGTAGTACTACCAACCCCAAGGATTCCAAAATCCTGAGACTGGAATAAAAATCATGGGATTTTAAAAAATATATATTTGGGAGGGTTGATTTGCCTTCTATATTGAGCTTTTAGGCTTCCCATTTTGTAGCCTCTCTCTGCATCCGCAAGGATTAGAAACTTACTTTTGTGTAGATAAAAGCGGAGATTCTCATGTAATCATATGACTCCAGCGGCTGGGACTTGAGGAAAAACATCAAATATGGCAAGACTCGCAAGTAATGTTGTGAGAGTTGGCAACACTGCATTATAGGCCTATTTGAAAACTAGAGCGAAAAAAAGTACTTTGTGGTACTGATTCTCTGTAGCATCTTACTATTTCCCCTCCAGCTTCAGACCTTTCAAAGACTGTACTACATTGTTTGGAGTATGGAGTGTTTCATGTAGACATGGTTAAGTTGCCATTCCCTCTGCTATCACATACAGTCTTCTCTGTAGCCACAGTAATTAACATGCTCCAGGATATTGTACTGGCATAGGCCTGAATCATCAGGTACATCTTATGTTTGCGTGGTGCACCTGGGGAGAAGCCATAGGTGGGTTCTCTCCACTTCCCTGCCACCCTATTGGGGGTCAACAGTTTGTCTCTCAGTGCAATTTAGAGCGGCCTTTACACAGGCAGAGATCTCTGGAGTACAGCAAGATCTGGTTGTGCCTCCTTCCATCCCCCTCTCAACTCTAACTCACCTTTTGGAATGGGGTGGGAGAGGATGGGAGAGCTGACTGTATCCCAGCCAAGGTTTTCTCCAACACCAGACATCCCTAGCTTCCAAGTGTCAGAAAGGGGACTTAGTGGGGCTGAGGATCTGGCCCATAATACACAAATCAAACCTTACATTGTATTACCAGCCGTAGCAAGAGGCATTGGCAGTTTTATATAGCTGGACAATAAAGCCATTCACTTACTTAAAGGTATATTCTCAGCCTCCCTTTGTTACTCGTTTTCAGATCCTTAAGTCATACTGACAACCAAACCAGAACAAAATCAATTCTTCATTCTTATTAGCATATATCTAAGAGTGGGCTTCTCCAGCCGCCTGAAGTTCCTGACAGGGATATTTTGGACACAGGCCTTCTCCAAATGGATGAAACTACTGGTTTCTGATAATAAAAGTAAATAACTGGGATTTTGTTGGTGGTGGTGTTGATAGGATACAAGGAGTAGAAAATGGCTCCACTCCTGCTCCATCAAGAATGGAAATATATTCATTGTATATTCCATTTATTTGTGCTTCCTGTAGTAGCGAGATGGAAGTGCCTCTCAAAGAGAAGGAACCCCCACAGAAAATATTCCCCTCCTAAACCTTACATATGTTGAAGTTTTCAGTAATGTCTGTAACTCACTGTCTAGATGGGAACAGTTTTAAGAAGTGCTAGAGCAGCTTAGACCAGTGGTCACAGAATATCAGGGTTGGAAGGGACCTCAGGAGGTCATCTAGTCCAACCCCCTGCTCAAAAGCAGGACCCATACCCAATTAAATCATCCCAGCCAGGGCTTTGTCCACTTTTGGTCCGCTTGCTCCAGTAGCTTGTCTTTGACTTCAGCCAATATCATACATGACAGAGGAATTCGTAATAGCCATACCACCTCAACCCTTCACCCCCATGGACAATGATGCAATACTGTGCCTTTGGAGGGGAATTTTCTCCCTACTCTGCGACAGCTGCTGGTTGGTTTATGAAGTATGAGGGAAGGTATCACATGTAAGTTTTTACTCTTTCTTTTGTAGCTGTGAATATTCTTATTTCCTATTTAATTTAATACATTTTGAAAGAGATGTGAACTCCTACTTGTTAGTATCATCTGGTAAAGGTAATAAGCCACAGAGGGATGCACCCTGACACTATCTAATCCATTTATAATATGCCCATCACCATGGTATCAAGGCATGGCACAGGCAGGAGCAGATTACATGCATCTCAGAGTCGAATTTGGCCCAATATGAACTAATGAGTAGAAACGACTGGAGGATGACAATTCAGTTTTGCAGCAACTTTCAAGGTTTCAAAGCTTGTTTTCATTCTGCATTGGAAAAAACCCATTAGTAACATTTTCACAAAGAAAATGTGTCAAATTTCAGGGGAGAGGGGTTCGTGTGTGTTCTATAAGCTTGTGGTTAGAGCACTGGCCAGGCATGTGGGAAACCCACGTTCAAATCCCTGCTCTACCTGATACACAGCAGATTTCATCCCATATCATTCTGAATCAAGCAGAACAGGGACTTCCACCAGGCTCTCCCACATCCCAGGCCAGTGCTCTACCCACCACGCTCTTGAGAGGAACAGCCTGTCTCACTCCTACCAACAAAACACAATGAACATTTCATTTAGACAAAAATGTTCTGACCAGATATACTAATAATTTTTTCAGCTATGATTTCATTGGGTCAAAGAAGTCATTATTTTTCTAAGGCCAAAGCCTTCTTTGTCACTGGCCAGCAAGCACAGTCAGAAAGAGAAGAATTGGAAGAATCAGCAAAAAGGGAAGGTGTGTATCCTGACAGTGAAGGACAGGCCTCTGCCAGGAGATGAGCCTGTCCCTTCTAAAACTTTGAGCTGGCAAAAACTGAACCAATCTGCTGAAGACTACCACTAGCTCCTGATGTATATGCCCTGTATTGGCTTGGGAGCGAGACACGCTGCTCTTCTTACAGCCTCCTTTTGGATGTAGTGCATCTCAGGGCTTTCCCCAGACATACTACCTTAAGGTATTAAAGCACCAAAGAGGTATTCTGCCTATCTGCATTGTGGCTCCCAGCTACTCCCGTCATTCTGTGCATCTGAAGGCAAGATTTGACCCTCAATTTTAAATCTTAGCACTAAGGGAAATATAACAATGTTTTTCTCATAATCAATCAAAAGGCATCAGTAGACTATCCTCAGTTCCAGTGTCTTGATTGTTTAAAGCTCTTGGAGAAGAGGAGAGGAGAACAATGGAATTTTGAACATGTGGCCAACTATGTTACAGACAAAGGTAACAGCCACTTAGTTAATGTCTGTAAAACACTTGGAAGATGTAAAGCACTATATCACTGCTAAACATTACTACTATTACTGTACATGCAACAAATGCTCAATGGCAGCAGAAAGGGGAAAAAATATCACAGTCTTCAGATATTAAATCAAAAGATATAATAAACATTTACAATTTATGGTGGTAGGAACTGGCTTCCTTCCAAGATGTTGGAGCCCTAAACAGCATAATTTAATGCAACAAGAATGCACCAGACCCTGGTAAGCCCAAGGCCGAAGACAGGGCCAACACCACTCACCAGGAATGGCCGACATTGATCATCATCCATGCCCTTTTCAACCATGTGATTTTCCTTTTAAATCTTTTGTTCATTGGGAAGTGGGTAAGAACAGAGTACAGCGCACGTCACAGAGATGACACAAATCAAAAGAGCACATGGAAGCTGAGCTGAGAATCTGTGGATGGTGGTGTAGCGAATGTAGAAATACAGGGGTTTACCTAGACAATCGCATCCTATGGGTCTGATTTTTCATGGCTCCATATGGATTGCCTGGTAACTTCATGAAACAGTTATACATGCTGGGGGCAGTTTCCAGTGCTTGCAGTAGTATGCCATGCTAGGGCTGATTTGCACTGCTCTGGCAGCACAAAGCAGTCTTAAAGCCAGCTTAACCATACCAACCAGTACCACGAGGCTGCTCTCAGTTGTTCCTCAATACTGGTTGGTGGTTGGACAACGGCAGATCAGAGAGTGTTACAGTCACATTTATGACCCCACTCCACACAGATGTGCCAAACAATAATGTGCCAAATAATAATAATTCCTCAATCCCAGGAATACAAGTTAGGTGATGATGAATCAGAAGAAAGAAGTTTCAAATGAGAAAATGCTTCATTACTATAGGGATGGGAGGGAAAGGTAGAGGCACCAACCAAAGGCGAGTAACAAAAATATGTATTCTTCAGCGTACTGTGTGCTCATGCCCAAAGTGCTAACACTATATAGGGCAGAAACATGACCAAATAGTTAGTGACAGTCAAAAAAATTAAAAAGTAGGCCTGACTCCCAGTCTTCTGCTGCGACTCAGATCATGAAACCTCACTCATACTGGGGAGCATTTACTCATGCAAGTGATCCATTTCATTTCAGTACCACCCTTGGTGTTCCTAATAAGCTCACCCATGTCTTGCATCTCCATTCCCTTTGTATACCACACCCTTTATCTTGTCTCTATTTATACTGGGATCTTCTGGGGACAGGGATTGTCCTGCACTTTATATTTGTACAGTACCCAGAATAATGGGGCTCTGAGTTTGATTATAGCTGCTGACATTACTATAATAAAAATGGTAAATAAATCAAATAATTATAATAATCTTCAAGGCCCAGTCACCAGCTCAAACAGCTTTTAACACTGCAAAACAAAAAAATATATAGTTTGTTTGTGGGATTTATTTGTTTTGGTTTTTTGCCCTCATGGGTGGGAGAGAGTAACTGCCTACATGACCACAGAGTGAAAAGCAAATTACGTCAACACAAAGTGCTAGTCCAAAAAAGAAAGAAGTTCAAAACTCTTGAATCCATTCTCACTCTCTCTCTCTGTACCCTGACACTGCATCAAAGGACCTTTTAATTTTTTTTTTTAATTTATATTATATAGCCTCTGTCAGCCAGCAGATATTTTTGGATGAATCAGCTAGCTGGTTGTACAGCACACATCCATAATTTTACATGGCAGGGAGGCCTCAAAATTATTCCTTCTATAGTGAGCCTTGTGCACAGATAAGAACTGAATATTTGCCTTTCAAAATACAAAGCAAAGAATACATAAATTAAAGGTCCCTTATTGGGGTTAAGGAACTTTGAGAGTCAATGCCAACAAATTACCTAGAATGTATATAATTTATTAACCTGGTACACACTATGCAAGGAGCAGTTACCATAGGAACTGCCATATCACTTTGTTGTCTACCTCCCCTTGAGACCACATAGGGTTGCCAGTCCTCCAGGATTGTCCTGGAGCCTCCAGAAATTAAAGATTAATCTTTAATTAAAGTTTATGTCATGTGATGAAATCTCCAGGAATATGTCCAACTAAAATTGGCAACCCTATGAGACACCCAACTTCTTTGTGAAGATAAACCACACACAATAGCTGTTGTGAACATTCCAGTTTTAACAATCTGAAAAGGTTTCAACAGAGCTATAATCTCTCCTGGATTGTACGGCTCATTTAATATCTTTTTGATAGCAGTTTTATTTCCTGCTTTTGTGGATGAGCTCATTTTTCTTTTCATTAATTACCTTCCCCCTCTTTTGTTCTCCTCTACCACCGTATTGGATCAATTGTTATAGTTCATCTTTACAAGAGAGATAAAAAACACTGGGATTTGAAGTGATACCAAGGATGGTGAATTAAATAATGTTTCTGCAGTTAGGGGTATATAATGAGTGCCCCTCTGCTGAACATACATGCACACCTCTGGCTAGCTTGCACTCCCTCCACTGGCCCCCATGATTTTGGGGTTCGTATGGGAAGAAGAGAATGCAGCCTTCCGACCTCTTATAGGAGACAGGAGAAGAATATCGTCCGTAAAAGGAACAGAATAAAGATCACAATGGTGCCAAGAATAAACTGTTTCAAATTCAGAGTGCCACAAATATCACACACATCTGAACACCTGTCCCTCATAAATGATATTATCTCCCATGTAATGAGCGTGGTTTAGCTACCATTCCATTGAACTGCTCCAAAAAATATGCAATCCCTCAGAAAGGCAAGCTGTGTGTAGAGCCAGGAAGCATTCTGCTCCACACATTTCCGAAGCCCTGCCTGCAGAAGGCCTCATAAAGTGATTTTCAAGTTCGCTAAGGAAGGGAGAGAGCTTTTTGTCTGACTGGGGAGCATCAAGTGATTTTTGGTTTCATTTTTGATTCAGCCTTTTATATACAGCAAGAGAGTGCAACAGACAATAGAGCTGCATCTTCTCATTGTGGGAGTCCTATTCTTGTGGACACTACAGAATTGTTAAGAAGGACATTTTGAGTGAATCTCTCTATCCAGAAATAAACAGACATTGAGCAAACAGCCCCACAGAAAATGGCCTCACCACTCACAACCTTTAATAAAGCATACATGCCGTTTAAGGGGGAAGCCAACTTTTTTTTCTCCCCTCCCCCAGTCTCCAACGTGAAAGTAGCTGTTGTTAGGAGTGACTTAGCAATAAGGTCCCTGGTAAAAGAGAGCTCAACTCTGAAACCCCAAAGGGCTAAAATGCCAATACTTCCTTAAAGGAAGTTTCAGGTAGCAGGCAGTATACCTCCAGACAATTAATTATTCTGTGTGATCAGCTGGAGTCTTAATATGGTCAGAGGCCAGAGCCAAGAAAAATTTGGGACACTTTTAAATCATCAGTCCCTCCTGCACTGACTCTCTCCCTGCTCTTCCCCTGAGTTCCTCCCCCAAAGTGAATCCTTAATCTACCCCTCCTAAATATTCCACCTCCAAGCAAACATCTAGCATCTCATGGCTGAGTTTCAGCACCCATGAATCATGGCAGACCCAGTTCCCAGGGTCCTGTCTTGATGCTGAATATAGTGGCTTCAAACAATTCAATGCAGCCTGAGTGATGCCACATAGACCACCAGATAATTACTATTTATTACTTGTATTTCGGTAGCAGCCAGAACATGCAATGCATTGTATAGCATGTAGGAAGACAAAGTCCTTGTCCCAGAGAGCTTTCAAACGAACAGTGTCAATGACAATATCCAGGGAGTGGCTAGGTAGAGACTGAGTCTACCCCCCTGGAGGTTCTTTGCCCTCGCCACCTTCCACCTACATCTCTGACACCAACGAGAGACCTCTTTTCTCCTCCGAGAGTTCCACCTTGGAGAGGGTGGTGGAGTAGCATTCCTGCCCCCACATGGCTCTGAGAAGGGAAACGGGGGGAAGTGCACCTGGTCTAAGTGACTGTCTGAGATCCAGAAATGGTTAGAGGCTCAGCCCAGCCTGCTCCTCCAACCACCCATTCACACTACCGCATATCTGGCAGCAGCCAGAATCTCTCTTTCCCCTCCTAGGGCTCAGGCTCTGCCTTTGGGATGTGGGAAGGAATCCACATCCATTGTAAAACACACTGAGTTAATGGCGTTAAATGGTAGCTGAGGTGGTCCCTGTATTATTAGGGTGAAATATGACTGCTATAGCACCACCTCAGAAGTACATGTGGCTTGTGTCCTCAGACCCTTTCCCAAACAGCCATATGACCAGTTTTTGTGTTAAAAGTGGGGGTTGGGGTGTAAACCACTGTGTTTAGGAAGAACTTAGAAAAGTGCAGAAGGGAGCTATGGGTTCCAGACACTTCAGGACAAGGTCAGCAGGTTTATATATAGATGTATGGGGAGACATGTGCCTTTGCACTCGACACTGGGTCCTGCTAAACCCCAAAGCTCCACAAGCATGATGCAGAGAGACTTCCTGTTCTTGAGTAGCCCTCGAACTCTATAACTAAGCCCACAAAACTCACAGGCATCCAGCTTTTTGCTATGCAGAGTCCTTCTTTGGAGTGCTCTCCCTCCCTCAGCATCCTCCTCAATGCCCTCCGCAGTGCTTCAAGGTTCCACACACATTTCCCTGTTCTTCCCCGTCACTCTCAAATACCCTATACCATGAAGAGCTTTCTTCTAGACAAGGACTGGATGTGGCTTCCGAAAGCTCTAAGTGCTTGTACTGTGCCAAGTTAAATGAGGAGTCGATCTCCGATTGGGGTTCTTATGCACTACTGTAATACACAAATCCTTTCTCATCTTCAGTGACCTACAGACATTTCACAGGCATGCATCCGACAGAAACCCTGATAGTGACACTCCCAATGGGAGAGGACTCCCTAGTCCAGGACCTTTTATGACAGGGAATCCTGAGTGTGGATAGGTTGCAGGCATCCTCCCTTTACACTCTCTCTCTCTCTCCTTAGGGTTAGAAGGGTTGTTTCATTTCTTTGGGACTGTCTGGCTGAAATTCCCAAAACAAAAGCCTCAGACTCAAGACTTTTGTTTTAATTGGTTTTAATAATTCAGACTGAATTAAAACCAAAATTAATTAATTAAGAACTGAGAGGAGGATAAAAAATAATATTAAAATAAAAAACAGTATGCATAACACATCTAGTCCAACCACAAGGATTTCTTAAGATTAACTACAGACACCTCATGTTTATATAAGTAAGGAATTTTTCTCTCTGACCCTCATGAAAAGATTCTCAGTCTCTTTTGGCCAGGCAGCATCTCAAAGACACTTCTTATAAAGCCCATCAATGCTATACCTTAAGCTGGTCTAGAGAGTAAATGAAAGGCTTAGGAAAGCCTAGCTGAAACTCACTGGGTTTGATTTACAGGGTTAAAACACAAACCCTTCCCCCACCCCCACCCCCAGTTTCAGTTCATGTGGGTTCATTCTCACGCTGTTTCTTGAATCAAACAGACCTTGAAGCTCAGAGCAAAACCCAGCCAAAACAAGAGAGTTTTGCCTGGTTTCCATCTAAAGCCATAAATGGGCCTAGATTCACTTGCAACTTGGGCTGAGTTTACTCCAAGAGATTCATGGCTCAAATTTTGGGCTGGTACTGAAATGCTTAATCATTGACTTGGTCTCATCAGAAAGTTATGGCATTGCTCCCGAATTAATTATACAGAAGAAGGGAGGAACCCAGAGTGAAGGTTTTAATAAAATTCTCCCTCTCTTAATCCAGTCTGAAATAGAAGGAACAGGAGGAGATAACTGACACCAAATGTACTGTGTGTATCACAGAAGACCCTATAGTGAAAACATCATGTGGTAGAGGGACAGGCAAGAGAATCCAACTACTGTAGTCAATAATAGAATGAGGTTCATTTGAGAAACAAGTTCAAACCCCTCTCCCCCACTTTTTTGTTCAGTCCTTTAATATAAGGAAAGGAGGAAAAGAAAAGTAAATATACCAGGCGAAATTTGCCAAAATGTACCATTTCTGGTCCAGGACTCTATGAACTGGGGTGGCTGTATGAGTTGGATTCTTCCTGTTCAGACCATGTAAGAGTCACAATAAAATGGACACAACGTTTCCTCCAGTCCTTTGTTTATTGCTGGTTATGTCACTAATACCAAATCAAAGTACTAAAATAATATACAGTATGGTACAATCCTGCATGAGTTGGAAAGGAATTTTGTATGGTGATAACTGATATCATTTACTTATTATTGTAGCACCTAGGGACCCTAATCATGGACCAGGACCCCAATGTGCTAGGTGCTGTACAAACGCAGACCAAAAAGATGGTCCCTGCCCCTAAGAGTTGACAATCTAACCTAATACCTCTAAGTCTTTTCTATCTCGAATTTCCATTGGAACTACAAAGAGAAACTAACAGAGTTGCTTTGTTTTAGTTATCAGAGCCCGGACATGAAATACTAAACTTCCACACAGAAAGAAATTGAAATTTCATTTCTAGGCCAGTATACAGATTACGGAAAGAAGGCTGGATATTATGAGCCACTTAGGGTTGAATTCAATGCAAGTTATCAGGTGGCTTTCATTTTTTGGGACTTCCGCTGTGCAAAAATCAGAAAACATTTCTTCCTATTGAATACAGCCATTCATGATTAATCGGGCATACAAACACTTTTAGTTTCATGTGCAGCTGGTAATTCCTCCAGCTGTCAGTAGCTTTACCAAAGGCTTGAACAATAAATATTGATATCATGGAATGGTTTCTGCAGAGTGCAGGGATTTTATACAGTTACTGATTCACAGGCATATGGTAGCTTTCTGTAACCATATAGGACCTACTTTTAAGCACCTTAAAGAGGCCAAATATTCTAACTTCAAAAAGTATTTGGTCTGAATAAGCATATTAGGAATGGGTCCATACTAAACTAATCCCTACTCTCAAAACTCACCATCCCACAACAACTTCATTTTGCTGAGGGAAGAGCTCATTCTAAATGAGTAATATTGTTAGCCCAATTAGTTTCATGATAATAAGTTGACAGCGCTTCCTGTTAGTTCTGTAATAACAGTATCCTGCTCTAACACCTTTGGCCTCCTAACTCTGAGTTTACTTAGCTCAGTATGGGGTCACAACCTTGTAAATATGAAACACCTTTCAATTACCATCTGCTTACACTAACAAAGGGACATCAAGTATTATCCTTCTTAACTATAAGAAGCAGTTTCTGACATTACCTAGAGCTGGACAATGTAACCTGCCTGTAGCTTGTCATTCTGCTGCTAAACTACACATGCTGATATCCTTTTTTATCACTCAACAGTTTCACTATCACATGACTGAAATGACATAAACTGCATTACTGCCATCTAAGATAAAGATGTTCACTTCTGAGGCAAACACCACCACAGAGTACTTATTCTTTCATCTCCTCTATTTGAATGATTGGAGTCTTAGCCTGCAGAAGGAGGAACATACAAGAACCACAGAAATATTAACCGTTTAAACACTAACAGCTAGGATAACGTATATCATATGCTCTTGACAGTAATTTCCTATTTCCCTTACTCACTAACACATTTTCCCTCCTCTGTTCTAATGCTTATTACAATGCTATATCATTATTATATCACTGGACAATAATACTTTCGGGCAGATTGTGCCTTGAAGGTATTAACTTACACTGGCAGCTATGCAGAGCTGCATCACCCCAGGTAGAGCTCTGGGGGATGAAGGGAAATACATCATGCACCATCCCACAGGCATACTCTACTCCGTGCCTGGCCAACTGCTGGCCAGCCACAGGGAGGGAGTTTCTTACCTCTTCCTTTCAGATAACATATGCCTCATTGAAGTTTGGATGGAACAGGGAGGGGGAAAGGGAGGGAGGAAGAGTTTAATAGGCCCCTCCCATCCACTACCATCTGTGTGCCCCTATGGAAGATCCATGCACAGCCTAGCTCCCAGTCCTGTGCTGTTAGGGTGACCAGACAGCAAGTGTGAAAAACTGGGACAGAGGGTGCAGGGTAATAGGCACCTATGATTTAGATAATGGCATAGAGAGTGCACTTATAAAGCTTATGGACGATACCAAGCTGGGAGGGGTTGCAAATGCTTTGGAGGATAGGGTTAAAATTCAAAATGATCTGGACAAACTGGAGAAATGGTCTGAAGTAAATAGGATGACATTCAATAAGGACAAATGCAAAGTACTCCATTTAGGAAGGAACAATCAGTTGCACACATACAAAATGGATAATGACTGCCAAGGAAGGAGTACCGTGGAAAGGGATCTGGGGGTCATAGTGGATCACAAGCTAAATATGAGTCAACAGTGCAAGACTGCTGCAAAAAAAAAAAAAAAAAAAAAGCAAACAGCATTCTGGGATGTATTAGCAGTAGCGTTGTAAGCAAGACAGGAGAAGTAATTCTTCCACTCTACTACGCACTGATTAGGCCTCAACTGGAGTGCTGTGTCCAGTTCTGGACATCACATTTCAGGAAAGACGTAGACAAACTGGAGAAAGTCCAGCGAAAAGCAACCAAAATGATTAAAGGTCTAGAAAACATGATCTGTGAGGGAAGACTGAAAAAACTGGTTTCAGAGTAACAGCCCTGTTAGTCTGTATTCACAAGAAGACAAGGAGTACTTGTGGCACCTTAGAGACTAACCAATTTATTTGAGCATAAGCTTTTGAGAGCTACAGCTCACTTCATCGGATGCATACTGTGGAAAGTGTAGAAGATCTTTTTATATACACACAAAGCATGATCTTCTACACTTTACACAGTATGCATGCGATGAAGTGAGCTGTAGCTCACGAAAGGTTATGCTCAAATAAATTGGTTAGTCTCTAAGGTGCCACAAGTACTCCTTGTCTTTTTGAAAAAACTGGGTTTGTCTAGTCTAGAGAACAGAAAACTGAGAGGGGACATGATAACAGTTTTCAAGTACATAAAAGGTTGTTACAAGGAAGAGGGAGAAACATTGTTCTTCTTAACCTCTGAGGATAGGACAAGAAGCAATGGGCTTAAATTGCAGCAGGGGAGGTTTAGGTTGGACATTAGGAAAAACTGGGTAGGTAAGCACTGGAATAAATTACCTAGGGAGGTTGCGGAATCTCCATCATTGGAGATTTTTAAGAGCAGGTTAGACAAACACCTGTCAGGAATGGTCTAGAATACTTAGTACTGCCATGAGTGCAGGGGACTGGACTAGATGACCTCTTGACGTCCCTTCCAGTCCTATGATAAGACCAAGCCCCAAATATTGGGACTGTCCCTATAAAATCAGGACATCTGGGCACCCTGTGTGCTGTATATACAAACCCATTCTTTTTCCATAGAAGAAAACTCACTGTTATTTTTCTGAATATATTCCTTATACTTACAAGGAGCCTCACATTCTAGTTATAGCATATCTCATAGTGTAACTCAATCTGAAAAGGGTGACTCTACCTGTATAGAAATACTAAACACTCATCTTTCCAGTACAATGAAACTATAAGAAAAGATCTTCCTGGTAGGGCACTGTACGTGCTCCACACTTCTAAAGTCAGGCCCAAACCTCCATTAAACCCCAGATCTCAGTTATGTCTCTTAGCCATGCCACTAGCTGTGCGCCAGTGAAACAGGCAGCACATACCTTAACCACCCTGTTGACATTATGACTTGATGTGTAATAATGAAATAACTTCTGCAGTTGATTAAATGATTGACCCATCTTCAGTATTTTATCACAGCAGCCATTTATGGCTGCGTATACTGCAAAGCCATAATTTATTACCACTGAACTATACTCATGCCAACAGAAGGCATGAATAAAGTTCCCCTAACTCCTATAAATAAATAAATAAATAAATAAATAAATAAATAAAAGTCCCCCTATATTTCCTATCCTTATCTGTAAAATGCAAACACATAACAGACTGGAAAGTTTTTGAGTACATTCAGATATATGCAATTTATTGCCAGGAATTCATCCATTAGGTACATTGGTACCTTCTGAATTAAAGAAGCTGAGCAAAAACTGGATAATTGGGAAAGTGGAACATTTGTGAAACAAGGAAGTGTTGAGCTGAGTTTTAGAAATGCAGATAAAAGAAATTCTCAAATATCTTTAACAATGTCGCCTCTCATTTGTTCTTAAAAAATAAAAAAGCCTGGTACTTTGAGTGAGCAGCAGATCTGCGGGAGCACAGCAAGTGGAGGAGGAAAAAAGGGCAGCAAACACTGTCCAAAAAAAGCCAAGAGCTGCTTGCAAAAGAAAAATGCAGAAACTAAAAGAATAAAGGAAGCTAGGTGAAATCTAACTTCGCTAGGCAAGAAAGGGTGTTATCGAGTGAGATGTGAAAAATCTCGAGACTCAGAGGGCAAGGAAGAAGAAAATAAAGACCTCATTTGTTACAACTGCCAGTGTCTTGAAGCCTCAAAAGAACACTGAGAAGAAAGGATATGTGGTGATCTCTTGTTCTTTATAAAGCTGTGAGACAGGCACCATGCACGGACAGCTGGAACCATCTTAACAAGGTTTAACTTTCCTTTTTTCATTCCCTACATTAAGTTAAGGGAAAGATGATGTTCTGAGGGAGAGAGAACGAGAACTTCAGGAAGGGAAAATGAAACCCTGCTTTTCACTGAGTTTCAGATGAGCACACACTGTATTGAACACTTCACGGAAGAACCCACACGCTAGCATTACAATAATATTTTGCACTTATGTAGCAGCTTTTATCCAAGGATCTTGATCAAAGCATTTTGACAAAATGAATTCAGTCACTGGACACCTATGTGATATAGGTGAGTATGCCCATTTCAGATATGGATAAACTAAGAGACAGGAGGCCACCCAGCAAGTCAAAACAAGGAAGAAAGCACAGCTATCTTGACTCCCAGACCTATTTTATCCACCAAACAATACATCTTTTCTATACAAAGACTATAGAAGGGTTGCTACTCCTGAGAATTTCTGCAATCAACTAATGTATCTCATACCACATCATAATTATACATCGTTTTACATTGCTGCATCACACAATGGTCTCTCACACATCTGTGTCTGCAGGGAGAACACAGTGATCAGCATTCTCTTCACTCATCACAGGGACAACTCCCTGCTCCAGAGAAGGAAGCTCTGCACACAGCACTGTCAGCAGGGTAGGAGCTGTCTGTCCCATGTGAAGAGAAAGCTGCATGGAAATCCCCTCCCTGTTAATGTGACAGTCTCCAGACAACCCTAAGAAGGACAAGAGGGATGTTGCCCTTAGGAGGGGAGGGAGAGAAAGAAGAGGGAAGGAGAGGAGAAATTTATTGGGCTGCTGCCTGAAGGGGGACATCTATTCTGGCTCACACATCAAGAGAATTATTAAGTAAGTTCCAGCCGCTGTTATTTACATATATAGGGTTGCACAAGGGTAAGAGTTCAAATTTTGGCTTGCAGAATCTTTATGACTAGTGATGATGTGTTAGCAAGAAAAAGCCCAGATTGATTCTCAGATCCCTGGTTTAGTTTCCAAGGCATGCCCTTGTAAACTGAGCACATTTATACAGTAATATGGAAATAACTGAGGAACAACAAACACATGAAACTTCATGATGCATTTTTACAGAGTTACTTTTCAGACAGAGCTGCACTTTAACGAGTAGATAATTTCTACAGAGGACAAATACATAATCAACAGATATATTTGGAAACAAGTTTGCTTTTTTTTTCCTCATTAGCAGGAAAACTGCTTGCCAGCCAGTCACTCATCTTCCTTTCAAACAGCTGCAATGAAGAATTGGGCCTAATCCTGCAAGGTAGTGAATGCCCTCAATTCCCACTAGCTTTCAATAGGAATTGAGGACATTCAGCATCTCACATGAAATCATCATCCCCCAACAGGCTCAGCCCCTTAGCAACTATCCATAATCTTGGCATTATTACTGAAAAATATGTACAGATATTTATAACGCTGTTCTCACAGCCATACCCCATTTGAAGGAATGAGATGCTCCTTTCTTGTCTGAAAGGCCTGTTCATTGTGGGTGAAATTCACCCCTGTGCAGACAGCTAACACCAGACCTTAGCATCCCACAAATCCCATCTAACAATAGGGTTTGAATAGCGTATAGATCCTCTGCACAGGGGTGATTTCATCCTCTGTAAGACACCAATAATGGCTCGAGAGCATACACTGCTGTACAATCAGGTTAGCTCATTCGGCTGTTGAATAAAGTACAGGGTAGAGTATTTTTTAGAAGAGAAGAGCATCAAAGAGTTTTAGCTTGTGAAGATTCAGGAGGACCTTTTAAACAAACCCCAAACTTCTAGGGTTGGACGCATTTAGCACTCGTTATGTATTAGTTCTCAGGGCAGCTAGCTAAGTTTAATCAATGGACAGGACTAGGCAAACAGAAACCAGTGAGGCACCTGTATAGATAGGGTGAGATTATTACCATGCTACAGTGGCCAGAAAGGCCCGTTGGTGTATGGGGAAGAAGTCCCTCTGCATTTGCACTGTGTAGAGGACCCCTCACAAGCACTAGAGCAGCAGATGTTTCAGGGGTGGGGCTGGAGCCCACCTGCAGGGGGTGGAAGTGGCATTCTAGGCCACCATAGACATCCCAAGAAGGACTAATGCAACTTTCAGCCCAGTGGGGTGCCCAGATTACACTGGTGGCCATTTCAGCCCCCAGAACAGCCTGGAATAGTTGTATTCCATGAAACACGTATAAAAAATTGGGACAGCAGGTGCGGGGCAATAGGAGCCTATGTAAAACAAAGCTCCAAATATTGGGACTGTCCCTATAAAATCGGGGCAGCTGGTCACCCTAACCTGGAATCAGGAAAGCGCAAAGATGGGTTAAAGACATCTTGGCCCTCAGTCTTTCTGGGCTGCGAGTTCTGTGCTGCCTCTTGGAGAGGCACCACAGAATGTCACCCATGATTTCCAACCCTACAATCCTTATTCACGTGAGTAGGCCCAGTGAAGCCAAGGGACTACTCCCATGAGGAACGACTGGAGGATCAGTTTTGTAGGTTACCATGTCGGCACAGCCCCTATGTACACTTCTATCATTCTCCAGAGGTATCAAATACATCACTGCTGCAGCCATGTTAAATAGTCAAGCAAAACAGAGCTGCAGGGAGACAACAGCTAAGCAGGACCTTTTAATAAATCACAAAGTACTCAAATATTTTCTCAGTCCAAGAGACAACGTGACCATGCTCTTGAAAGTCCAAACGAGACAAGGCTCAGCTCCCACCCAATTAATTTTCTTCCTGCATAACCCACCTCCTGCATAACCATTTTGCATCAGTAGTAATTAGTTCCTTCTCTGTGCTTGGTAATCTTATTAAGACAACTCATAAGGTGTCTCAGGAATTTGGAAATTACTAAGTGTTCAAAGCATGTTTTTCCTTTGTGAATACTAATGATTAGAAAATAGGGCAATTTTTCTAACATCACTTTTCATCATCTCATTATTTTCTGACCTTACAATTCTTGTAGTTGTGTTTTCTAAATCCAACAGCCTTCACTCCAACACACTGTGTTTTGCTTTTAAGTAAAGAAATGGCTAAAAAAATATTCACTGCCAAAATACAATCATCATCTTATGAAATAATGCTAGCGAAAATTATTAAGAGGTATACATGTGTTTTTATATTCAGTAGGTATACATACATACTACATCTATATAGATAAAAAGATATATGCATATTCACATAGATGTTAATTAGAGTCTGCTGGGATATTTTAGTCTCTAAGAATTTTCCTTTTTCTGATTGTTATCAAATTAATTTTAAAGGACTTTAAAATTTAGCTTTTAAAAACTGAAATGTCCTTTGAGAGGCTTGTAATTTTGTGTACAAAGCACACTGGTTCACCTTTGACATGTTAGAGTCTGAAATGCTAATTTGGCCAAGACCAGACTTTGACTCCTCATTTTTCAGTGTCACAAAACAGAATCCTGTACATAGAATACAAAAGTGAACAAAGTGAGCTGAATTATCAGAACTGAATTACATCAGTGATGCTCTAGTTACTGGTCTATCAGTGTTTTCATTACATTGGTCCGAAAAAAGGTGTTTGTAGGAATATATGAGTTGCCATAATGGATCAGGGTATTGATCTAGCTAATCTAATATCCTGCCTCTGTTGGTAAGAAGTACATTCAGAACACAAATACACAGGCACAAAAATGTACCTAATACTAATTGTGCAATGCTATACAAGGAGTAAAAATCCTGGCTGCTTCCAATCAGTGATCACCAGCTTCCACTGTATAATAAGAGACTAAGGGCAGGTCTGCACTTGAAGTGCTGCATCAACACAATTGCACTGATGCAGCTGTGCTGCTCTAGTGTGCCTGGTGAAGACGCGCTATGCCGACGGGGGAGAGAGAGAGCTCTCCTGTCATAATGACTCCACCTCCGCCAGAGGTGGAAGCTATGTCAGCGGGAGAGCATCTCTCGCTGACACAGCACCAGTGTGGATAGCACTTAAGTT